>NC_142286.1:40451009-40751009 GCF_965620075.1 Prunus avium
GGCAGCTAGCTGACCAACCAATAGGGAGAAAGCTACAGCTAAGATATTTTGTAGAAGAAAAAGTAACAGTAGAAGCAGCAAGGCGGTGCGGTGGGAAACAACATGAAGAAAAGGTCTTAGCTACTGTAGTAACAACAGTGCGATGGATGGATGGATGAAAGGGGCGTACGTACCTCTCGCCGCTACAGAACTCGTAGAGCCTTCCCTTGGCGGAGAAGATGATGAGGCCCACCTCCACGCTGCAGAGCACAGAGAGCTCGCGAGCCTTCTTGATGAGGCCGCTCCTCCGCTTGGAGAAAGTCACTTGACGCCGGATCTTGTCATCGATTCGCTTCAGTTGCACCTTCCCTCGTCCCATTGTCGCTTAATTTCTGTTTCTGTCTGTGTCTGTTCTGAGTCTGTGTGAGTGTGAGAATAGGTAAAAACGAGTAGTTGATGATGAAAACCCTAACCCTAAGGTTTCTGTGGGAAGCAAATCGAAAGAGAAACGAAAAGAAAACAAAAAGAGGGTTATAAATTGGAAGCAGAATCGTCACCGTCTCCTCACCCCAGCACAGCACTAATACTACTACTGATAGCTCAGTCAATGAGTTAGTCGGTAACTCCCTTTCCTCCTATTGCTATTGTTATTGTTTTTCTTTTTCTTTTTCTTTTTCTTTTTGTTTTTCTTTTTCTTGTGTAGGGAGAGAGAGGGGGGGAGAGGGAGAGAGGATGAGAGAGGAGAAGGAGAGAGAGAGGATATGGATATAAACCATTACCATTTACGTAAGTGTTTAATGAAATTACCTTTTCCAATTTTTCGATTTCCATGCCTCCAAATACACTAGACTGAATCTCTGCTCAACACGTGTAAGTTTTCCCTTCATCAGATATTTTTATAAAAAACCATCATCATCGTCATCGACTCACCCAGCCTCCATCCTCTCCCTCACCCTCACCCTCCCCGCTCACCCTGTCCTGCAATATTAATACTAAAAATAAATAATAAAAAGAGTACTAGTTGAACGGTGCTAAATTTCAAACTCAAATGACACACATGTATATCTTGTAGCCAATCTAGGCTGTAGATGTTGGACTCCAGCCGACCCACAAAAGATATTTCAATTGTAGACCGGACAGAGAGAGAGAGAGAGTGTGTGTGTGTGTTTGGTTTGGCTTGGTTTGGTTTGTTTGTGTTGTGTTATAACGTTTGGAATTTGGAGTAACGTGCTTTTTTGAAACATCAATTAAATGAAAACAGAGAAAATTAAAATAAATATTAGTTTCGCACACGAAAGAGGAAATGTTTGAAAACAAAAGAGGAAAGTTTTCTCGGTGCTCATGTCAGCAAAAGGGGGACCGGCAGATGTGAGTTGAGGAAGCCAGCCAGCCAGCTGAGATTTTCACAACTCAAATCAAGCCGTTTCTCTCTTTGTTTTGTTTTTTTTTATTAGGGTGTATTAATTAATCATTGGAATGTACTGGTGTGCTTTCACTTTTTTTTTTCTTTTTTTGCCACTTTGATGCCAAAATCCAAGTAACTCAATTGTACTTTTTTTTATTTTTATTTTCTGAAAATAGTTCATTTACTATTGGGGGACCATACATCTGGGGCGATGCTCTCCTGTTTCCACGTTTAGGGTAAGTCGTAAGTGACTAGCAAGCGACGGTCGTCCACGTCGCAATCTTTTTGGTGTGATGAATGAATGGATGTCCCATCACCCCACGTCCACATCATTTCCAAATTTATATAACTCGAATTTGTTCTCAGTATATCCAATTTTGGGATTAGCGGTCGAGTTGGTGGTGGTGGTGGTGGTGTGTTTGGTGACCTTTCGTACTCTTGTGCACACACAAACATACACACACATCTACACATCAAATATCTTTTTCTCCTTTTCTATCCATCCAGATTCGCAGAGGTGGGTCCCCTTCTAAATGGGCCTTCATACCCCTGAGGCCCAATTCTTAGGATCCATATAGCTGGCGGCAGCTTTTCCTTCTTTCTTTTGCCTACCCAGCTCAACTACTCTTCTACTTCTAGACCTGGCCTTCCACAAATAGATGCCTAAATAGGCAATCAATTAGGAGGTTGTGAGCAGTGCCGGCCCTGAGGGTGGGCAAGGCCATGGCCCTCGCATTTGTAGGCCCCAATTTATATATATTACTAGATGTACCAAGTTGAAGAATATGATTTTAGAGAAGAATAATTTCAATAGTTTGGCATTTAAAGGCCCCAAATCTGATTACAAGTGTTTCTGAAGAGTCCAAATGAAAATTATGTAATATATGAACATCAAGTGCATGTATTTAAGTATTTAATTGCTAAAAGTATAAATCAATGAAAGAAAGCCAATAGGGACTAGAAATTCTTTATTTATCCAAAAATTCTTGTTAGTAGATTATTTAGCAAGGAAATATGAAAGAGTGCAAATTATTTGTATTCTCATTCTTGTTTATTTTCAAATTATTTGCAAATTATTTGTATTCTCATTCTTGGTCAATAACGCAATGACACGTAGGATAACTTTTCCACGTGTTATTGTGTTATTGGTCTGGGATAGCAAAACAGTGTTATCCCCGTTAAATGTAAGTTTTTTTGTTAAATGAGGGGGCCAATCCCACTATCCAACAAGAGAGAGAAAATATTGGAGTTAAACTTTTTAAATGAATGAATGGTAACATTGAACCCCTCATTCAACCCCCTAACTAAAATTCTCCTCATTATAGAAACTCTCGGGGAGGCACATGTAAACCAAAGGTGAATGAATGAAACGTACATTAACTATTTCATGCTCTTCCACTCCAATATTCTCTTTTTTGTGATTTTCATTTTGACAGTGCAGTTTCTTCTTGACTGCTATATTCTTCTTCATACAATTAGTTGGGAGTTAAGATATAGTGGCTTAGAGCTATATTCTTGTTCATAAAATTAGACGGTTTGGATAATTGAAAAATAATGTGTGGTGGGTCTTATAAGGGTGTTTCTCAAATAAGTTATTTGAGGGATCCCTCAATTAAAGCTCATTATATATATAGAGAGAGAGAGATAAGATCCTCAACCCAATAAGGAGAGAATATTATAGGATTCTCTCACTTTAAAAAAAGAAAGCAAAAGTAAAGAAGACAATAAACCATTAGGATCATCATTTCTTGGTGGAGCTCCATATTTTTTCATTTTCTCCTGTTTATTTTACACTAAAGAGAGGGAGGAGGAGAAATATGAGGTAATAAGGCCATCTCTAACTCAAACCCAAAAAATCCTAAACTTTAGCCCAATTTTTCTTCTAATTCAAGAAAAGTAAGGGGCTAAAATTTGAGAAAATCCAAACTTGAGGCATAGTTGGACTGAAATTTTTTTGGTGGAGCCCACTCAAGACTGGTGCAACCCATGTGCAAAGAGGTGTGAATGGGGCTCGCAGCTACTGTGCAGCAGAGAGGTGTCGCGCCCTGATGCTTTCGGCTTTTTTTTTTTTTCTTCTTTTATTCCAATAGTAATCCAAATAAACGATCCATATTAAATCCAAGTTATTTTAATGGTAAAACAAAAGATCCAACAGTCAAATAATATTTTAAATTAATCTAAATCATATCCAACCCCAAAACTCACTCCAAACTCTATAAATACTCACCCATATCTCAAATACAATTATATTTGTGGAACTTCAATTTTTTTTAGGTTAAATTGTTCAAAAAATTAAATTATGAAGTTATTTAAAAAGATTAAATGAAAAAAAATGATCCATGAAAAAAATATTAGACTTAAACCATTCTTAAACAATTTAATAAAGTTGCGGATTTAAAATTTGAGTATGAAGGGTTGGGGAAAAAACGGTTTGAGTTTGGGTAAAACCCAAATGGTTACTTTTTGGAGTGGGGAAATTTGGGTTTAAAACCAAATGGGTTGGAGAAAGCCTAAAAGAAAGAAAAGAAATATAACAAACGTTGAAGACAAGACAGAAGGGAGAATGGAAGAAATAAGAACCAAAAGTTATTAAAAAATTTATTTTTCTTTGTATTTATATACTCTGCTTCTCATCTATATATGCCCTTAATTATATTCATTGAAAAATAGAAAGAAAAAAGAAGCAGCAGAAGTGTAATTAAATAAGTCATTGAATTAGGAACTGTAACTGTTCTCTCTCTCACTCTAGGACTTGTGTTCTGCAGTTCATCTGCGATACATATAATTTATACACACATTAATTTAATGTTAAGATAATCCGGTGCATATATGTATGAAATTGAAATGAATTATTACAAATTGCTCCGTTTGAGTGGAACATGATACTCATGCATGCATACCATACTCCTAATTTAAGTCCTAGATTTGGGGATGCAAATATAATTGAAACAAATTAATGAAAACCTGCCTCTTTCTTTTTGTTCCGATGTTTAGGGATTTTTATTATGAGATGGAACTGGTGGATGGATCATAGTAGTAATTATACATAGTGCCTAGCTAGCTAGCTAATTACGCGGCGTGTTCCTTCCTTGTGATCAAGAGTTGATTCGTTCAAGCTTGAAACGTTCTTGAACAGATGAAATATAGGTTGCAGCCTTCATATCAACACTCTCATCACCAGCTGCAGCCGCACCGTAATGTTTATGATCAAACTGCTGCTTGAGCTGGCTGCTATGGTCTGCAGCAGGAACTATAAATGAAACCTTCTGATTAGGCTGAGCAGCAATCACATAGTCCATGAACTCAACTGAATAAGCGGCTGTGTTAGGAGAAGCCTGGCTCGGCTTAACCTTGCTGCTGGCCATGCCCATGCTGCTATATTGCATGCTTGTTGTGGAAGGTTTGGCAGCTCGGTAGAATGGCATCAACTTCCCCTTCATGAAACCTCTGCGCTTGCGATTGGACTCCATCAATCTTAAATCTCACCTTTTTTTTCTCAGTAGCTATAGCTCTGATGTCAAATGTGTTGGAGCAAGTATCTCTGTACTGCAAACTGAGGGCTCTATATATAACACTTGCTGGGTATGATACCATTTTTATTTTTATTTTTTCATTTTTTATAGTAGTATTACTCTTGTACTCAAGTTGAAAAGAGTGCAAGATAGAAATGATCGATCAGGATGTGTTGTGGTCCTCAATTAAATATCTGGAAGCATCATCTTTTTGAAGTCTTGGTCTACTGTGCCTATGCATATGTGTTCCATTTATTCCGATATGTATCGATCTTGCATTACTTAATTAAACAGATACCAAATACTTTATAAGATATGGAGAGGAACTTCGCCTTTATAAATTATACTTGAATAACCAATAATTGTGAATTAATTATTAATTATCTGCGTTGCCTAACGCAATCATTTAGCTATCTGCTCGGAGAACCATTTTCTTGGAGTTAGGCTGCACAGTATGTAAAATACTAATAGCAGACTAGTCTGTTTTCCTCAATATTCTTAACTAGTAATTAATTAGTTGGTAGTGACATATAATTAAGCATCAGAATACAGACAGATATATAGGCAAAGGCTTAATTTAGGGAATTAGGCAAGAATTATGCTTCCCCCACTGCCACTAATTAGCCTATCATTATTAGCTAGCAATTAATTCATAATATATATTCTAATTAAGGACATGTTTTCCATAATGCAGATATATATTGGCCCTGCAGCAACCATATCATATCTGCTGATGATTCCCCCAAGTTCCAAAGTGCTTTTAACTTTCCACCGCTTGATCCAAAAGGATAAAATAAAACCAATTATAGAAAACTACATCTCCAAAAAGATAAAGTAGTTGGAAGATGATATAAGTTTGTGATCTGTCAAGTAACCGAACTTGGAAAGACGATGCAAACTGGATGATGATCTTTTACAGAGGGAATATATATCTATATATATAGTAGCTAGGCAGCAGTACCTCATGCTTCTTGTTTGTGTACTTGGATTGGATGAGGCATATGCTGCTAGAGACCAGATTACTTGGAAAAGAAAAAAAAAAGGTAAAACTTGCAAACTTGCAGGAGCATATACTTTGGTGGATAAGAATGGTGTCTTTTTCAACGTACCCACAGGAGCACTTTCATGATCACATATGAAATGCTTTTCAATTTTCATGTAGCTGGGAGCACAACTCTCTGATCCCACAGGAGCACTTTCATGGTCACATATGAAATGCTTTTCAATTTTCATGAAGCGAAGAATTAATGCAAAGTCTCTGGCACATGTTAATCTGTTAATATCTGTCAAATATCTATTCTAGCTAGTTTTATAATCTGGAGAACTTCTTGAAAGACAGCAGAAAGAGCATCTGATCTCTGACGATCTACTTTTGCTTGATGGATCAAGCTGCGGTTAAGGATACTTGCAAATTGGCTTGATTTGCTTTACTCAGACAGGTGCTAGACAGTAGAAAAGCGATAACGTATCCACATTTCTCAACTTTCACGGATAAGATATTCTACCTGATTGACAAGTCGCTATTCTCACTTCCCCCCCCCAATATATTACATACGTACAAGTGGAGAAATTCTTCCGCACGGTGGTCGTAGAGTGTTACCAATCCGCTCATGTTATAATATATGTATAAATTTATTAATATTACATCCTAATATCCGTATTAATAATACATAAATTAGTAATACCACGTGGTGATGTTTTAATCCTTGTTGGAATTCTTGTAATTTATTTATTTATTTTTCCATTTTTCTTGTTTTTTATATAATAAAATTTAGATATACAATTGATTGTACGTACATGGACTTATAAGTAGCAGACCCACAGAGGCGCAAGGAAGTGCAACTGCACCTCTCTTCGTTGGAAAAAGCTTTGGAGGTGCTAGAGTTGCCCCTCTGCTATGTTGCCCACCAATTGCTCGAGCAAATGGCTGAACAATATTCTTCTTTCGCTGGCTGTGTTGCTGCGCTGATGGGTTGCGCGCAGCGCCTTATTTTTTTCAAAAAGTCCTAGCCAAAACGACGTCGTCTTGGGCCAGATCCAATTTGAAGAAGCCGTGCAAGGTGATATCATTGATATGCAGCAAATCTCAATTTGCTTTTAATCATGCTAGATGCCCTATCCCAAATCCTAATATGAATTTCAACGGAGATGGAGTCCCTGCTTTTGCTTTAAAATTTGAATTTCAGCAATTTTAGGTATGGTTCCTTTCCTCTTCTTTTTTTTTAAATGATAAGTTTATTATTATTTTTTTATTCAGTCCTTGGCCAATATCAAAACCATTATTGTTGTTTTCTTTTTGTAGAGAACTCCAAGTTTTTATAAAAACTGATTCATCGATCGATTAAGTTTTGTGCCAAAGAAGAAAATATTGTATCGATCAAGCTTCTAAAGTACGTTCAAATGTAATTCATAGTTAATCTAGAAAAAAGAAAAGATGAAACATGCTGTGTTTTTTCTTTCTTTTTCATCAACCGTTGCGCCAATTTCGTTTTCAACATATAAATGAAATTGACATTGTTTAAATTATAAGGCTATTTGGTTGTCAAATTTTTTAAAAACTTTTAGCATTTCAAAATTGCATCCGCCTTAAAATTCCTGGATTCGCCAGTGCTTATATATGTCCTTCTTCCCAATCTTTGACTCTTAATTTGTTTTACTTTCGAATTTTGATGCGTAAAGTGATCGAATATTTGCATGAACCAGAGGCGTAGTTGCTTTGCATCCCCAACTTTTGTGTTTTTGCCGGAAGTATACGTATGGTAGCTGATCTCAAAATTCTATGGAAATTGTAACCCGAAGAAAAAAAATTCTTAGGCAATTGAAGAAATCTTATTTATATTATTTACATTAGTTTCTTAAGTGATTTACCTTATCATATCCATGTACATATCGTATAAATATCGACAATATTGACGATAATTTCGGAAAATATCGATGTCGATAATTTCACTCACACTTCAGCAATATTTTGTCAAAATATCGGTGTAATATCCATAAAATATCAAAAATATCTATGTAAAGGAAAAAAAAGGAAAAAAAATATAAAAAGGAAAAAAAAGAAAAAAAAGGAGAAAAAAAAATACAAAGGGGATTTGAACCCCTCCCATTTTACTCATCCAACACCTTAACCACCATATCACTTATGCTTTTGTGATAATATGCTAAAATATTTATATTTATATGGGTGGCATGTTTATAATTACATGCAAAACTATTTTGGGGATTTATCATTTGATGACTTCTCTTCACAATACACTTACTCTACACATAAAGATGATGAAGATAGTGAAAAATTTAAATCTCATAGGAACTCTATGTGGTACTAAGTCACTCATGTATCTAACCATGCAATGTATAGAGTGTAAAATATTGTAGTAAATCATTATATATAAATTATTATGGTGTGTTTAATCTTTTTTCATTAATTACTACATATTTTCTACACTCACAATCACAGTGTTTGCTAGCTCGCTGTATAATCAACTTAAATCAGTTAAATCCATAATGCAATGCATTTCCTTCTAATTTTTTGTGATAAACTAATAGATAATTGACTAAATAAACATTCTCCAAAGTTTCAATAAAAATTTCCAAGTTTTTCTTACAATTTCCGTGGTTTTTATTCAATTTTTATCGATATCGATAATATCCCGATATTTCCATCGAAAATTCCATGTTTTTGGACTACCGATATTTTTTATATCATCGATATTTTAGACCTTGATTTGCACTAACACCCTTTCAAGTTTTCGGTTTTTTCACAAAATGCTCTAAGGTTTCAATAATTACACAAACACCCCCTAAGGTTTTCAATTGTTTTCACAAACCCCTTTTTGTTGATTTTTCATTAAAATATTGATGATTTTATATATATATAAAATTCTCGAATGACAAAATTAGCCTTTTAGATTAGATTGCACATATATTCATTGAGGTTGATTTTGTCATTTGCACACATTTTTTAAAATAAAATCAAGAAGTTTTGGACGAACAATCAACGAAAAGGGGGCGGATTTGGGCCCGAGCTCGATGAAATTTCTTGTTGGTCTACATTCGAATTTAGGTGTAAGAGGGCGAATTCACTATCTTGACCAACTGGTCTAACCCACGTCTGCACAATGAGCCACAATCTTATCAAGCTAAGAGAAAATGCACGAAAAAGAAAAATCAACAATGTGTTATTCAAGCGACCTTAATAATCCAAGGAAACTATCGCTTATTATGGGTTTGTGTTTTCTAAAGTTGTTGGTTGATGAGTTTTTGGAACAAAAAAAAAAGTTGTTGGTTGATGAGTTTTTGGAGACTGAACATGATATTGGCACGGCTCAATCAAATTAAAGGACCCAATTAACAGTTGAGAAGTTTGATTTGATTGAGCCACGCCAACATCAACATCATCATTCCACCAAAATGCTACAACTAGTCAACATTAACGACATTAATCATCAAGCAGGAAAAGGAAAATACCATAGCCTGAATGCGCTGCAAAACTTGAATATCCCATGTTTCATCCACCGTTGTTTATGTTTCTCAACACATCGGTAGAGAGAAACGGTATAAAACATGTTAGATGGAAGTTTTACTCCTGAATCCGTGGATGCATGACTGCAAATGCTAATCTGTCACTGATCCAGCGGACAAAAGAAAACAGAGATGAAATAATCAGAAGCTAAAAAGTAGAGTGTATGGCTTAAGAGGAAGATGTTGAAACTGATAGCAGGGAGAAGGTTTAGCATAGAGAATGGCTTGGACTTTGAAATGTTAATTTGCTTTGTTATGTATGTATATATATAGGGAAGTTGCAAATGCTGTACAGAAAAGAAACCCCAAGTCAATACTAAAATAGTGATATTTTTTTTCCGATTGATGTCAAACCTGATTTCATCTTTTACACCTAATGTTGTTGGAAATATATCAAATATGCTTGCTATTTGACTGAGTGTTTTCCCTCAGTATGAAAATAGGATAAACTACCAGCAAACAATGATTTGATAGATGCATGCTACTTTTCAATGAATCAAGGAAAATAAGGATTACTTCACGTATAAGCACTCTGAATCCAAACCTAATTCTGTTCTTTCACTTTCAATATTTGCTCAGGAATGTTGGTTAACTTCTGGCCAACTCAGAATGCTTAGAATGCTGCCTGATTGATGTAATAATCTGACCAATTGCTTTTTACATCAATCAGGCAGCATTTTAAGCATTCTAATTGGACCAATTACAATCACTCCAAATCAAGTCACTGTTACTTTGGCTTTAACTTTAAGTTGAATCTTCTGATGCCAGAAAAATCTCTTGGACTTCAAGGCTGAGCTCAGCTCTATATCACACACACGCATCTCAGAGTTCATATATCTTCGGTTCGGTCGCATTTTGTGTTCAGAGTTCATTCATTCAACAAGATTAGGACTAATTTTGCACCATTGCTTTCCTAATTGTCCCGCTACTTGTAGTGGGTTAGTAGGACATCATTGTTGGTGGTGGCTTAGTGGTGGTGTGACAATGACTCTTGACTTGGTTCCTCAAGATGGGATTAAGTGCTCCACAAATACAGAGTGTCTTCATTTCAAATTTTAATTGAGAATGCAACATATTTAGCAGAATTCAAACCTTAAGTTTGCATCTCCATGAAACAGAGAGGCAAAGAAATAGGACTTAGTTTATACAATTTAAAACACAAATACTTGACAACCACAAACTGGTATCTGGTAAGAGCTGTGACATTACCAACCAAAGCCATTACACCCACAATTTTCTGCAGATGACTTGTCCCAGATTATGTTTATTCCAGACCACATAAACAAGTAAAGTAGCACAAACACAAGTCTACCGCATATGCATATGCCCTGCAGGTTGCATCAGACTACTCCAATAAAATTGGAAGCATTTGCGCCCCATTGTCCAAAAAGCCATCAGGCCCCATAAGAAACATCATTTCTGGATTGGCAGCCTTGTCCTCCGCATCATGTGAGCATGAGAATTCTGCAAAACTGCCGTTCATCTGTAGTCTCGAGTCTGGGAGCTGACCTGGATGATTAGTAGTGACACTGGACTGTGTCACTGAAGCTTGTGCTGGGTGTGATGACAGAAGATAGAGAGCACAACCCGAGTCGATGACTCGAGTCATACCATCAGAAGACATTATATGACCGCCCTTTCTGCTTTCTGCAGGTGAAGCAGCAGTTGTTGGAAATGGCTGCTGGGGCAAGAAAGTTTGAGGGGCTGCCCGGTTGCCTGAAGCAGCTTTAGGGTCATTATTTGTCTGCAAGAAAAGAAATGGTTTATCTCCTCCATTGAATGAAGGATGGCGGCTGTAAAGCATGGATTCTGCTCCATTTTTGGCTTCCACAGGCCACATACTTCTCACATTATTGGTTGCACATATCTGCGGGTTACTAAATTGCAAGATTCTGGGACCTGGATGTTAGTTAGGAAGGCATATCAATCCCATAATCAAAGGCCATAATCAATATGAATTGGTTACCAAAGGAATGAAGAAAAGGGGTATTCTAGCATAGCAGTTCTTGATCAATAGTTTGATAATTTGAAAAGTTAACTGGGCAAGGCAAGCTCTTCAAAATTATGATCTGCCAATTCGGTCAAATTGTGAATACTATCAAAGCTAAATGAACTGTCTCAATTCAGTTTGGTTCTTCTAAACAAAAGAGTTGATTGCAATTAGGCAAAACAAGTTCTGGATATAATCAAATTGTAGACTGCAACAACAACAACAACAAAAAAACAGTTAATACCTTTGTAACCGGACAGGAAGTTGGAAGTGAAGTAGAGGGACTCTGGTTTAGGCTTCCTCCTACGCTGGTTGTGACCGTTGAGACGTTTCCTGCAGCTTCTCTTCACCTCATCAAACTCCACCAGAGAATGGAATCTACAACACTTGATGAAAAATCACATGTAAATATTGTAATTGTAATTGAAATTGAAAGAAGCTCACTTCCTAACAAATTGTACATAAAAATGAAAAAGAACCCTAAATTGATTAAAGCATGGTGATTGCAGAATTGATCATAAATATAACCTGCTGCACTGCTGGCAGAACCGTTTTTGTTCACCCCTGACGGTGACAACAGGGGTCTTAGAGTGGAGCTCACAGACTCTATGGCGTCGGTGATACTCCCTGCAAAGACTGAGGTCTGCCTTGCAATCCTGAACCAAGCATGACGCTTTCTGCTCATCAGTTCCATTACTTTTAACCCTTTTGGATGATGATGATGAAGATGATGGTGACGATGACGGTGACGATGATGACGCCACAGCTGAGGGCTTAATTGGGTCCTTGAACATGTGTACAGCAGGAGGAGAATCAGACAAGTTTAAATCAACTAGTAAAGATCCAGCAGCTGCTGATCTCTTCTTCTTCTGGGGTTGTGAGATGGACCCAACCAAAGCAGCAAGGTCACTATCTTGTTCCTGTTTTTGCTGCTCCAATTCCAACTCCAACTCCAACTCCAACTCCAGCTCATCAGTTGAATCCCAACAAGCAAAGTCCTTAAAGTCCCACTCCATAACCACAACAACAAAAACTCTGCCTTCTTCTCTAATCTCCTCCTTTCCTAGAGACGAGAGAGACACACACAGACAAGGCTTAGGCAGTGAAGAAGAAAAACACATAAACTTGCAGAGAAATTGAGTTGAAGATAATTAGCAGCAGCACTGTGTTATCCCTGTTCCCTCCAAAACAAGGAAGGTCAAAGGATTCATTGCAAAGTAAACTCAAAGTAGGAATCAATGACTAGCTCAACAAATATAATTTAATCACAACCCCTCCACTCACACTCTCTTAGAGGGAAAGGGAATATATATATAAATTAATTACTTTGCCCCATATTGCTAATTTGTTATTTGTTATTGTTAACAACACTAGAAAGAAACAGAGCAGATAAATCCAGCAAGGACCACCTGAGGCTGAGAGTTTTGTCTAGTTTTTCCTTCTTCTTTTCTGCTTGTTTTTTTATAAATTTGGTAAACCATTATTAGGAGGAGTGCAAAACAAATACATATATTAAATTAAAAAAAAGTATATAAAAAGAAATAATGAAGATAATAAAAGAAAAGAGAAACGAATGGCAAAAGAAAGAGACGGGTATTGTTACTTTCAACTTTTCAAAACAGTTGCACCATTTTTATAATCATCAACATGGAGGAAAAAGTACTCAAAAGAAGCGAACCCAGAAGGCAGCCACGTCATCCTCCATATATCCTTGCATATATATATATCTTCCAGCATCTGTATTCTATGTCACTCCCTCCCACGAGTATGAGTCATGACAAGGCTCCATCCATTTGATTTCCATATATGATCCATTATGAATCCCAAATATGGTATAACAAATCTTAATCCAAGATAAGCACCATTATTTTCAACACTTGAATTAATATCACTGCTGCCCCCCACTGCTTTTTTTATTATTTAATGGAATACTTTAATATTGGAATTGGGCGCACCACTACTGCTTCTTTCCTAATCTGTTCATATTATTTATGATATTTATCAATCAACTCAGTTTAGTGCTATACTTGTTTTTAATATTGAAAAACAAAACATTTGTGTGTGAATCACTCATCTTTTATTGTATGAAAAAAAAAAAAAGTCATATAATTCCTAATTTGATCAATTAGCTCATTTTAGTGATTCTTCATTCTAATGTTGAAAAAATTTCTGGCGTTTTAATACCTCATTTTATATATGTACGTGCAGACATTATTTCCTCTCTATTTATAGAAATTCTCATATACACGAATTATTTCCTCTCTATTTATAGAAATTCTCATATACATATATATGCATGAGAGAATAATATATATAAATTTTGGTGGGTTCAATATGTAATGGCAAATTAAACTAAGACCACTAGTCCATAGGGATGTCTAGTTGTCGACAATCATAAAAGAATGACTTTGGTCTGGTCTATCCAGACGGTAGACGCCTTACGCTTAAATTAATTTTCTTTTCATGTAAGTGGTCTAATAACCATAATTTAAGCAGACAAATATATATAGTTTCCCTGTATTTGATACCTTGAAGGAGTCAAAAAATTTAAAATCTTGTTCGTTGTGAGTTGATTATATATATAATATATTGGAAAGATTATTATTAGAATGA
The DNA here is from genome assembly GCF_965620075.1 of Prunus avium. NCBI lineage: Eukaryota > Viridiplantae > Streptophyta > Magnoliopsida > Rosales > Rosaceae > Prunus > Prunus avium. Next base: position 40,465,030 of record NC_142286.1, read on the forward strand.
TGGAATTACTCATACTATATAATCAAGGGAATTAACAGGTGGATAATACTTTTCAAGTTCTTACTACTAGCACCATAAGATTAAAAGAATTGGATTTACTCATAATCATATCATACTTATCTACTTCTTTCCTCTCTTTTTTATTTATTTTTTATTTTTTTATGGGTAAATATCACGAGGTGTCCCCACACTTAAAGGGTGAAATTAATCCCTGCTCAAGATTCTGCTTGTCCTTGTTACAAAGTGCTCCCAACTGGATTCGAACTCCTGTTATTGAGACACTAGATTGTTTGCCAACTTGAGATTGCACTTTGCCGACACCACATCTTGAGGTTTGTTTTTTCTTTTTCAAAAGACAGAGAATATTTATAAAATCAAAAAATTCATAAAAAGCCTAATGTGGGCTATATTCCTCAATCCTAATCAAGCTTTTATTGTCTCCCGATTTGGGAGAAAAGTGTTGAGGATTGACCCATAATCATTTATCTCGTAATTAATTAGTGAAGTGGGTCTCCAAAGTCGGTACATCCCTTATAGTAGTATTACTATTAGGCCCAATACAAACTTTCTCCCTACCCACTAATAAGGGCTCGTTCAATAGGGGCATGAGGTCCAAGCAGCCGGTCCATTTGGATGTTCTTCTATATTCGATTAATCCTATCACTATATAAATTAATAGAAAGGAAACTTGACTTAGTCCTCCTTAGAAATGGTGTGTTTTTTCCTCTAAAAAAATAAAAATAAAAATAAATAGTGTGTTTTTTCTATTGGATCCTTGTGGCTAAATTTTTTTTAATCGGGTCCCTATGGTTTACATTCTTTTCACAATCAATATTATCAAACTAGAGAATCTATATCAATCTGCTATAGTTAGGCAGACATGTCAATTGGTAAGACACCTCTATCTGGGATATTAAAGGCATTCAAACCAAGTTGTAATATAGGTGGGCACACTGCCATGATCAACTAACGTAACCCACATATCATATGCGCTAATTGACGAACTCTTTAATTTGTCTTTACTATGTAATTTGTAAATAAAACCTAACTGCAAAGACCTCTCATTGAAATAAAACTATAAAGACTTAATTGAAAGGAAAAGAAAAAACCCAGATTACTTAAATCAATTGATGCCATGAGCACAAAACTAATTTCAGTACCGCTCTAACTAATAAAAGTAATTTGATGAATTAGATATATATAGCACAAACTTATTTCCATATATGTAGAGAAATAATATCTGTTTTGTTTAGAAGAGTTGTTCTCTTTTACAAAAGCATGCTGCATGCATATGATTTCCTTAATTTATATCTGCATTGATGATGATTTGATGATGCTTCAGAATCAGAAGGGGGTGTAGATTTGCATCTGATTCAAGATATGTTCGAAGTTATCAGAAGGCTTCTCAATTGGATGGGTGTGCATCCCTTCGTAAGTAGTCACCACAATGCCTTCATCCTTGGTTAGGCGTTGGACTTGCTTTTTCACATTGCACCCTTGGTACGTACATCGATAGTAGCTTCTGCACCAAATTAATTAACAAGAGAGAGCTTCAGTTTTTCACTCGTAACATATTTTTTATATACAAGCAAAACCATGCCATCATTGCCATGCATGCATGCATTATATGTAATCATTTTGAATTAATGCTAAGTGTAGAATAATTCAGAAAAAGAAATGTGTTAATTTACAAACAATATTGTTTAGGAATTGAAATTTGCAGAATCAATTAACTTACCGCCTTACACTCTTCCTAGAACCAAATTAAAATTAGCAAAAATCTAATTGGCTTCAGGGATGACGATTATCTGAGTGTTAGACCGCCAAAATAATTGATTAGGTGTTATGGTACCCTTTCTGATAGATTCAATTGTCCATGTATAGAACCCTTCTGAGGATCGATCGTGACTGTTTTTTTTTTTTTATCAAAGCACACTTCGATCGATATCATTCAACCTCTAAAAAGAGAGGAACAAGAAACTTACAACTGAAAAAACAAAAGGGGTGGAGATGGAAAACTAAACCTACACTCAGTCTAGGGCAAATATGATTTAATTATATCTTGGAGTTTTGACATAGATGTGGTCTCTCTATGTATGATTTTCAAAAATCAGGTCCTATTTTGATGTGGTCGTATGATTAGGGCTCGTTTGATTTGCGGATTGCATCATAAGGTCAGTAAATATGAAATTACATATTTCTAATTAGGAAAACTTTGCATGGATCAAGAGTTTTTATTAATGTATTCACAACCAATTAAGCCATGAGAGAGAGAGCGAGCTGAAAACCCTAAGACTAGATCGCAAAGTGAGAAAGAAAAACCTAGAATTGAAAGCTTTAGAAGCGTATCCAGAAACTAATTAAAGTAAAATAAAGAAACAATAATGAAAATCCTGGTGCATGCAAATGCAATGCAATTAATGTATGAAGAGAACCCCAATTTCTCCCCCGGCCATGCATTAATTGTGAAGTTCTATCTAACAAAGATATTGTTTTCAATTCCTAGTGGAAAATCAAGTTAAGATCTTGCTTTTCTGCAAAGCCACACGTGTTTATGGATGGCCATGGTGGGATCTGCTAGCTAATACCATACTAGTACTATAATAGATCAAATCTGGTACTCGTTGTCATCGAAATCACAGAAGAAAATGAAGGATTTAGGATGAAAAACAAACAAGTGATCACATCATATATATTATGTAGTATGAAAAGATGAAGAAAAACGAAGCATATATATACATATACCTGGGAAATTTGTTGTTTTTGACCGCCTTTTGACCATATTTTCTCCACCGGTAGCCATCGTCAAGTATATCAACCTGACTTCTTGTTTGAAAAGCATATTTGGGCTTTCTCGTCTTCTTCTCCCCCTTGTTCTTGTTTCCTGAATTAGTGGCCTCATGAGGATTTTGGTCAGCTCCAACAACAACATTATTAATATTAATGTTTGCACTTGCAGTAGTAGTCAGATCAGAATATTGCTGCTGCAGGTACTGATGATGATCTTTGTTTATCAAAACTTCTCTCCCAACATGGTTTTCTGCTGATGATCTCAACCCCAAAAGTCCATTTGAACTTCGATCGCGGCCGTCAAAGTAGTTGTAAACTTGAGAGCTTCCCATTCCCATATGATGATCATCTGTAGTAATATTATTTGTTGCAGAGATAGGGATCATGGGATCATAGTTTGCTGATGATGTAGAAGAGGAGCAAGGAAAGAACATTTGATACTTCTCCATATGAAGAAAGAAACTAAGCCAGCTAGCTAGAGGCGGCTGAGATAAATGACCACAACTTTATTCTCTCTCTCTCTCTCTCTCTCTCTCTCTCTCTCTCTCTCTCTCTCTCTGTGTCTATATATATATATAGAGATATACAAAAGAGATATGATCACCCAAAAAAATGAGTATGGTGTGGTGTCGTAAAAGGCACGAAAATGGTCCAAGGCAAAGGAATTATAGGCTTCATTAGCGGATATGTGATAGAGTGAGGTGCTGAGGAGGAGGGAGGCAGCTGATATATTGGAATAGTGGAGGCGGCTTCATCATTAGCCACACTATGAGTCTATGACTAGCTAATCTACGATTCATTACTTAATTAAGATAAATTATACTTGAATGGTGGAGTGAAACAATATCTTTGGTTTCGTTGTGGTCGAGAAACACACACAAATGACAAATTAATGGGAGTTTAATTGTAAAAGTTGGTGCTGATGCATGCTATGCGTAGACTAAGAGCAGTCGCCTTTGGACTGGTGATAAATTTATACATATAGTCGACTTGGCACATGTGTGGACAATTTGTGGCGCGTCCAACATGGACTCTATATATATCTTTTATTTTTTATTTTTTATTTATTTTTGGTCTGACCATGACTTTATTTCATATTGGAGTTTGAATTGATGCATGCATATGGGTTTGTAGTGCATGTCTGCAAAATGTGCAACCACCTTACCCGTAGTTTCCATGAAATTGCTAGCTACCATTCATTAATCATGTGCGTATCTGGCCTTATTAACCCTGATTTTAGCAAAGGTTATGTAGGTCAAGTAGTTAAAGAGCTAGCATATACCCCTGCATCCAAGGTCCTAAGTTTGATTTCCCTCTTCCCCAATATTATCGCTTGTATTAAAATAAAACAACCTCATTTTGCATCACCCTAGTGAGATATGTATATGGATCAAATTGGAGCAGTACATTAATCTTTCATAGCATGCATCGATGCATGTTAGAAGCAAACACTATATTTAATGGTGGCCATCCTAAAGATCGTTCAGAATAATATTTTGATTACTAAATTATTTTGAAAAGTTAAAAAAAAGTTTGATGAGCTTAAAGAGACTTTTTGATTATCATAAAATTTGGTTATATTAGCTAAGTTTGGTCCAAGACAAAGTCACAATACAGAGACATGTGCATTTGAATTTTTGAAAAAGAAGTTCACGGATTGAGACTTTCCCGCAGCCCTCCATAATAATTAATAAAATTGAAAAGCAAAACCTTTTTCGTTGGATTTTTCAAAGAAATGGGTGGTGATTTCTCCGCAAACAGCCTCACGCCACATTACATATGTTACAGTGTTTGTATATGCTAGACACCAATTGTTGGACTAAATTCTCTTCCTTCCTCACCTACAAGACTAAACCAGAGCCGTTTCAGCAACTGTTGTATTTCTTACATACAAACATGCACCCCACCCTTGTTCTTGATTTCCATTTTCCCCCCTTTTAAATTTGGGATGTGGATGTGTGGATGTCCCAACCCAAAGGATATTAGTTGCCATTGTTGAACCACGACTTGCCACGAAATTCGCCGAAGCTTGATGATACAGATAGTGTGAAACTTGAGGCATGAGTTATGTTTGTGTCAAGGGATTAATCTTGTGGACAAAATTGCCCTCTAATACGAGATTTGGTATCTGTCCGTTGTCACACAAATTCAAGTTCATGCGTGCTCTGTTTATCATTCGGATTGTTTGACGTGGGCCGGCGCGCGGTGGGTGTGGGCGCTGCTCATTCGACAATCAGCTACACAACACAAACGTATACAACCCTATCATTTAGGACATAGACAAAGAGAAAGATGCCAGACCTATCAATCAAACTTCTATTCAAGTTTGAAAATGTGTCACTTTTTCAATCATTTGATCACGACCTCCTTGACTCGTTCATAATGGGAAGTCCAATACCCATTTAGCAAAGAAAACCAGCTCTGCTGATTGAATTTTACCTGAACATCAACTTTTTACCTGAACATCAACTTTCTTAGGCAATAGTATATTCATTCATTCTAAAGTTTTTGATGCATCGACCTCTGCTCACACCTTGAGCATGGCGAGAAAAAGACAAGCCCATTTGAATTTCCATCCCAAAATAAATGCTGTTCAGACATTCTCATCGCATATATTATATCAAACCAACAGATTTGTTATGCCCATCTTTTTTGCAAGGGAACTGATTCAATTTTTGTGATTCATAAGGAAGAGAATTTGACAATAAAAGTTTATCTGAAATGATGTGCTCATTCAATTCCTGCACTTGATTGAATGCAGGATCAACACTTTTACTGTGGACCCTGTTATACTGAGTAAAATGGAATCGATCTGAAACATAATCGGCTAATCGACCTATGAGCAGACCTAATCAACTAATGGCCGGGCAAAATATAACAGCGAGAAGAATCACATATACGAGCGCATCCGAGGTCTCATCAGAGACTGTGCCCCATCAACAAATATGGTTGTGCCTGTCATGTACTTTGACCCATCACTGATTAAATATATGACAGTTGAAGCCAGATCGTTTTTAACATCAAGCCATCTCTCCAATGGAGCTGCCTCCTTCACCAACTTCTTTGCTCTCTCCATACCCACAAACATTGGATATTCATCTTCTAGGTGCAAACCACGGGCAATTGCATTGACCCTAATCTGGTATCTACCAATCTCCAAAGCCGATGTCTGAAAATAGCAGCGACAAAAGGTTTTATGCAAAATTCAACTTCAGATAAAAAAGAAAATGAAACATAAAAGATAAATGAAAAATATACTAGAAGTTGTAGACATATGCAACAAGCAGCTCAAAATGTACTAAGTTTTAGAAGTACACGACACACACTAAAATGAACTTGTAACCTTAAAAGACAATCACAACACCAGAGATATGTGCAATGCATATGCCTCAGGTGTCTAACTTAAAGTCAATTTAGGAAATACCAAAGAGCAAGACCTCAGAAGGCCCTTACATCAAGGCTACACCTAAAAGTGTACGACCGATATGGGGAACAAAGGTACTTCAAATCCACCCAACAAAGTAGTCGCAAGACTCAGATTTCGCGGTTGAAGTGATAGGTATTATATAGAAAACCAAACTACACCATCCCATGCTTTTTCATAGAACTACATCTTCTATGCTCAAACATTTCCAATATACCAATGCCATTGAACTCAATGAGACTTCTCCTCATCAATGTGGTAACTTACTTTTTGTTACTTCTATCCCTGCACTATCTTTCTTAAATTGACACAATGACCATCCAACAGGTAAACAATCGCTCTGAATCTGTTAACCATCTTAGCAAACTAGCAGACATGATGGAAATTAAGCAAAATCATGATTCATCTCAGTGTTTCACCTCGCATGACTCAAAGCATATATAAAATGACTTCAAACTGTTAACTGGGGAATTCTTATTCAGGTGTAGTATGATCTACATGCTGCTAGCTTACTATAGCTGAGTGGACTCAAGAAATCTATGAGATGTTTTGGATAACCAACACCGTAGAATGCTAATTCCTAAAACAGAATTTCTTCTTTTGCTTCTGCAAGTTACCACCACACTACCTAATGCAAAATCACTCACATAAAAACCTGTAAATTCAAGGTTGCTAATAAACCAAGAGAAACTCAAATTTGTGTATTCAAACATGAGTGGCTGACATAGTTGCTTTCCTTGAAAGACTGATTCCTGACATTAAAAAAGTTCATTTGTGGAATTAAGGTACTCAGAACACATATGCAGCCGCAGTGTACTTGTTGATTGTATGTGCATGCATGCATGCATGAATCCAAATAACATACCCTAGCTAACTGCTGCACGGCTGCCGAGCATGCACTGTAGGCAGCAGCTCCTGGATAAATCCCTCTTTCAGCTCCAATTATCGAGGTCAAAAATATGATGGAACCTCCTGACTTATAATCTCGCATTCTTCTGCCAACAGCATTTAACAGAAACCATGCAGACATAAAGTTCCTCTTCATTATCTTTTTAAACTCATCTTCAGCTAATTCTAGATGCTCCTGCATTTTCCCTGTTCCAAACATCAGAAATGATAATTCTGCTTATGTCCAACTAAATTGCAACAACCTTTACATAGGCACATAAAAAATAATGATAGAAACTAAATTGGAAAGTAAAATCGACGAAGAATGTCCATAAAAGAAGTTGTTAACATGTTTTGACACAGGATCAACATATTCCCAAGAAAGGCGAATCAGATCAGTTCATCAGCCTTTGAAAATAAAAGTGAATATCTTCCAGAAAAAAAGCTGTTGCCGTTTTTTTTTGTCAATTTGCATAAAGTCAATTCCACATAGGTATTGTGCTATTGCTGACCATAACCCAGTCACGCATGGCAAACAGTGTTTTAGAGACTTTAATACAATTTTCAAATACCAAGTGTTTTCCCCAGTTTTCTCTTATCCGTTGTATGTATGTGGCTTGAAGTTATAATATTATTGCCAAAAGCAAGGGAGGAGGAACCCAGAACCCAACAAAGATATATGCCAACAACTTGTTCATTCCAAATTGTACACAGCAATTGAATTCTCCAAGTATATATATGGTACAGATTGCGTACCTTCATAAGTATAGCAATGCACAAAGGCATCCAAATTGCCCAAAATGTGGCATGCCTTATCCACTGCCTCATCAAAAGCTCCTTCTCTCTCGTCCTCCATGTCTACATCAACCACCTCAACTGGCACGACACCCTCCAATGAGCCCTTTATTTTCTGTTGAATGCTCCGCAGACAGCTCTCCTTTCCCATCAAGACCAGCCTGATTATGCAAAGCACCAAGGACAAAAACAAAAAGGAACCATTTAATAATACATAGAAGAAATCTTGAACCACCCATCTGTCCGTTCAATCACAAATTGCACCCAAATGAATTGAGACCCAGAAACGAGCAGATTCAGAAATTGACAATTTTAATTGAAGAAATTGAAAAGAAAAAAGGGAAGATGAAAACATTGGAATTTATATGGGGAAAAAAAGTAAGGGGGTTGGGAATTCAGCTCACCTGCATCCCCGCTGGGCCAAAGAGAAGGCAATATTGTGTGAAATGTCATCCCCATTGGAGGTGAGCAAAACCTTCTTCCCAGGAGAAGTCCCCATTTTCTAATTGAACAAGGACTTGACTAATACACTTATATTGGTGGGTTACAACTCTCTAATAGTGAAGAGACGGTAAAAAAGTTGGTATCTAAAGTTGATACCCTTAGACTCAAAAACTAAATCCAGAAATGAATTAAAAAGGGTTGGTGGTGTGGTGTGGTGTGTAATAAATAAGAAAAGGGAAAGTCTGCTCTGAATCTTGTTAGTGAAAAAAGTGAGCGGGTCAGTCTCTTCCCGCTGACTAAAGATTAAATATAGCTTTCTTTCATTTGGGAATTGAGATGCAGAGCTTTGCCAATATCAAATTGAAATCGTAATTCTGATTCATTCATGACTCTGAGGCGTCTGCACAAATTTCATGATTTCACCGCAAAAAAGAAAGAAACACGGTGATCACATCAGCTGTCAAGCCAAAAATATAACAGCTGTCCTAAGTTAACTTCTTCTGAAGCAACCAATAATCAATTAATGAGATTTTTATTCCCTTGTGACAAGTGGTATATACCACGTGGAAAAGTGACAAACAATTCTAATACTTTTTATGTAAATGTTAAATAAGTTATGCATACCACGTGGAAAAGTGGGATTCTGTCTAGTGGTAAGTTCGCAGTGTTTGATGATTGTGGTGGTGGTTGTGATGGAAGTTGCACAGAAACTTTTCCTCAAGGGTCAAGGCTGTTGAAGATGGATGGCTGTGTGGGCTTTTGACCTATTGACCCAAAGAAAGGAAGGACGGACCACCAGGGGATTCAGTCAAACTACAAATTGCTATTTAAGTTATTGCCAAGGACAAGGGAGCTTCCCACGAGTTGACGTAGTTTCTGATTCTGTAAAAATGGGGGACAAAGGCACCAACAAGTAAAAGCTCACAACTATTTTGACCAAAAAATAATAAAAAACTTACAACTAAGTACATTGATTATTCGTTCCAAAAAGATTACATTGATTAGTTTATTTATAATTCTTAGTTTTCCTGCGAAGATTTATGAATTTGGGAAATTTCAAACCCATTCTTGAAGCAAAAAGGACCCACACCTAAGTCCTTGAATTATTAATGAGTTAGAATTAAATACTCATGTATTTAATTTTCTTATATCAGGAATATGTCACTGCGGTAATGTCTTGAACCAATTACACAATGTCATGTATTTAACTTTCTCACATGACATACGTAAAGTTCTTATCCTAAACTTAAAATCAAACTCGAGTCCTTAACTTTGATTTGACTTGACTTCAATTGATATTTCATTTCTTAGGGTAATGTTTGTAGACATTGATGCTTTCTCGTTGGGGACGGATTGTTCACATTGATGTTCCTTTTTTTAACCTTTTAATTTGGTTGGGGCTTAAAAACACGTTCTGCCCTTTGCCATGAGGAGGTGTGCTAGTACAATGTCAGCGTCCGTGTTGTGAAAACGTGAAAAAGATGGGGCACCACCAATCCATTTCTTGTTCTTCACCACACTTTTATATTACTTAGTTCATACAGCTGCACATGGTTGCCCTTTGTATATTATCATTTACGCATCTTGGATGCCAGTTTCGTGAAATACTCATGTCAGCCCTTTTCTTTGTTTAATTCGTCAATTTTAATTATTAATTTATGATCAACAACTGCGCGCTATCAGACGATTGATATCCAATTAAAATACTTGGATAATATTAATAATCAATTAAAATAATTAATAAGGAAAATACTTCTTAAATTTCGTAAAAAACACGTGAAATAAGGATGAAAGAAAAAGAAATACAAGTTAAATATATATGTGCAACTCTCAAACGTTTTAATGATGGGTTTCCAGAGCATGTCGCTTTTCTTTATCAACTAACCTAACTATAAATTTCGATTTTTCAACCGATTGAAAAAAAATCCTGGGTTTTCAGGCCACCCTCCCAAAAAAAACCCAAACCCGCCACAAGCCCTTCAGAGCCCAAATCCATGAGTGCTTTGTCTTTCTTGTCTGGGAGCTTCTATAATGAGGATGCTATTTGAGGAGTTTATTTGAGGAGACCCATCTCACCATCAAAAGGATATAGAGCGCCCAATGCACCCATGTACTTTGTTTTTTTGTTGTTGACGGTGAGATTTCACCTCCTCACTCAACCTTCTCATCCTTCACCTCCTCAAATAACCTCCTCACTCAACCTCTCATCCTACCCTTTCCGTTTCTTGTATTGTTTCACTCTCAGTCCGCAGACCGCGAAACATGGCGAGCTCCGTTTTCGCCTTCAACCCCTTAACAGGGCGGAGAGCGCGCGAACCAGTAACCCCAATCGCACCCAAATCACGCTTAAGGCAAGCGTCTAGTCTGTCTGACCTTCTCATATCACATTTTATCCAATGCATTATTGACGTATAGTGTTCACAATTCTATGATTATATTGGATTTTCTTGTTTTCACAGTTCGAATTTCCGAAACTCACACTCTGTAAAGTTCAAATGCGAGCACTCGTGCTTTGAAGTAAGTTTCCTTTTCCAACTTCGATTTTCTTTAATTTTATTATAATTTTCCTTTTGCTAAGTTCTTGATCAGTATTTTGAAAGCATTCACAGTGAGGTAGGCAATGTGTATAATTATGGCTTGTCCATAGAATTTGGTTAATTTTCCAAGTAATGGCTTCATTTCCTTCAGATTTGATCATTGGCTCATAAGCTTGTGAATCTTTGTCTTACTTAAGTTTTGTGAAAGTAAAACACAGTCTGTTAGTTTTAACAGCTGAAGTATTCAATCTGTCACTTTTACAGGTTAGCAATGTTAGCTACCAACCGCCAGGGACCGAGCTTAGCCTTTTAAATTCTGTTAGTTTTTCACTTCCGGAGAAAAGGTACATATTTGTGGTCTGGTAGTCAATCTTTAGTTGCATGCAAACCACATTCATTCTGGCAAGCTTTTGAAATTCGGTTTAGTTGATTCCGAGTAGGAATGCCTCTGTGAGGTAATATTGTCATGGATCATCCTCTGCCTCAGATATATTAACAGATTGTTTTATATCAGACCATACAAAGGATGTGTTAGATGCAATGAACTGGTTCACATATTGTCAGATATTTATTTGGGTTGGACCACACATATTCTGTGATGGGTGGAGCAGATTTTGCATTCTTAGGATAACTTGTTCACTTTGATCTGGCAGCTTTGGCTTAATTTTTGGACGGAGTGGTAGTGGAAAGACTACTCTTGTGCAGGTTGTGTGTTAATGTTATTGAAGGAACTCTTACTCATTATGTTATCCATCTTCTTTTTAAGCAGTATCTTGTATATGATTTCCTCTCCCTCTTCCAGCTTCTTGCAGGGATAAGCAAACCAACTTCAGGTTCAATTTACATTCAAAAATATGGAAATGATGGCAATCCAGTTCAGTCTCCTGAACCCTTATCCTCAGGAAGAGTTGGCATTGTATTTCAGTTTCCAGAGAGGTACTGAATATTAGTTAAGAAACTAAAAATTGTTTGCAGTCTCTATAAATCATGATAAGGGTTTGGGGTTCTCTCTTGCATATATTGAGAGTTACATCAGCATGTAGTCATTGGAATTTGTACAAAAGTAAAGCGTTTGGAGTTTCCCATTTTTGTCTGTACACTTATGTGTTAAATGAAAGTTTTTTTCTTACAGTGAGATTAAAAATGTATGTTCATTGCTCTACTGGAAATATACCTTTTTTCTAGTACTTGACCAAGTTTGTGTATCCAACATCTTCTGTTTGAATTACATTTCTGGAACTTAATCACCACTGTGTCAAAAGGTTTTTAATTTTCAGCCTTTGATCGTGGTGTATTACCTTCTTATGTTCTTAAATTACAGTAATGTGCCCCCATATCCTTCATAGTCTCTGTAATGTCTGTTTGGTTTCCCATTTCCAAGTTTTTGATAATATGTCCCCTTTCAAGCTAGGTATTTTGTCGCAGATAATGTTCTTGATGAAGTTACATTTGGGTGGCCAAGACAAAAGGGTGATCTTCAAATGAAGGAGCATCTTGCTCTAAGACTCCAACGAGCAATCAATTGGGTACTTGTGCCCCTTCCCAACACGAACATTTTCTTCTACTTATTCTGGCATTTTTTTTCGTTGATGCTCACTATTTATAGGGTTTGGTTATTTTAAAAGATGATTAATTCAACTGATGACTGTAGGTTGGTTTAAGTGGGATCTCATTGGATAGAGATCCTCACTCCCTTAGTGGTGGCTACAAACGTCGGCTTGCCTTGGCAATTCAATTAGTAAGAACTTCGATTTAAACACAATCACAAACACCAAATTGACAATGTAATACATATTAGATGACACCTTAACTATGTGGTTTCGTAAAGTTCAGTCTTATATAGCTGGTTATCACTTTGGCATGAAGTCACTCATACTTGTCAATTGACCTTAATCTTCAGGTGCAAGTCCCTGATTTATTGATATTGGATGAACCTCTTGCTGGTCTTGGTAAGAAGATGAATTTGGTGCCTTTGGTTCTACTTCATTACTGGTTTCATTTGCTCCTTCCATGCAAGTTGGACTAATGGAAAACTATTTTCAACAATCAGGCATTGAGAATGCCATTATGCTTTACCCAGGAAACATTTTTCACTGGCAACCAATAGAGGCATTCTCTCTTACACTCACTTTCAAACTGATCTCTCATTCACTATATACAAACCAACTTCCAGTGGACTTAGTGACCGAACCAAATTGACCTAACCAGTTGTGCTTGGCTGCTGGCTTCAAAATTTTGGATTCTAGTTTTTCTCTGGAAAATGTTGTCATAAGTTTGCTTGTTTTTGCTGAGAATTCCTATTCTCCAAATTGTTTCATTGATGCTCATGCTTTTTTATTTTTCTTGTTTCATTTTCTTCTTTTTTTCCTGCTGGGGAGGAGGGTTATATCTCTGATCCTTTATTTGATATTTATATAAACTTTTGTTTTGATCAGATTGGAAGGCACGTGCTGATGTTGTAAAGCTTCTAAAGCATCTAAAGAAAGAATTGACTATACTTGTTGTCAGCCATGATCTCAAGTCTGTTTTTTTTGTTTCCTGGTTCTAACTTCTGATTCTTTGTTGTTGTTCACTTGTTATATGTTCATTATTTCACTTGGTGCATTGCCTTAGTGACCTAGGTAGTGAGAGATTAACTTCAACTTTCTATGAAATTGATAAATTCAAAGTTTTAGTATTGCAAGCTATCATATATGGACCTAAATGTTTGCATTTTAACAAGGACATGAATGTGGCTCTATGAAGTTGAGAAAGATTCTACATTTATTTCTTGTCAGAAAAGGAGGTGCAAGATGTAGCAACTTTCTTAACTTTGCAAAGAAATTTTTGTGCATAACTAGAAGAAAAAGTGTGAGCCTGGTATCAAAGTCATAAAACCTGTGCAAAATAGAGTGCGAGCCTGGTGTCAAGGTTGTAATGTGTCCTATTAGTATTTTGTTGAGCAATGTGCATATAATTGTAATTGAAAGCCAATGGACTAATTTAGAATTACATTTACATTACCAAATGTTTTTTCAGTTTCCGAGTGGTATAAAACATTAATGATTATTGTTGCAATGGTTTAAAGGGCATACCAAGTCAGCTTAAAATGCACTGTATTTGGATTAAGGTGATCTTATTTTCCTAAAACTAATAGCATTGGCAAGTTTCATAATCTACCACCTAGGCCCTTCACCCATTTGGAATTATAAACGAACTGTATTACCTGGTCTCTTGTTTTCCTCTTGTTCTATACATTTTGTGTTCTGCTTATGGGAACTTATAATGGGCCTTTCAGAGAGTTAGCAGCTATAGTTGATCGATCTTGGAGGATGGAGATGGGTGGGTTTCTTAGGGAAGAGCTTCTACCGATTTGATTTCAGCAAGATGGTGCTGCCTCAACATGGCATGCTGTGAGGTTTGACTCTTTACTTTTATTTACTTCTGACACTCATGTCCACAAATTTATGGTGCTACCTATTTGAATTGGACTTTGAACCATGTAGCACATAAACAGTAGTGCTTTGCCTGGATAGTGGGTTCCTAAGAATTGATGCATTAAATTTGGATAACCAATTGTGAAACCATGGTGTGATGTTTGAGAATATTTGTTGATATCCGCCTCTTTGACTAAGATCAAGTTTCCTCAATGTCTGATAAGAATATATGATGTTCAAACAACACAATAGGCAACGAAAGAAAGGGTCTGGTTTCATAAAATATGGGATACACCATATAGCATGCTAGTAACTGGAATACTTATTCAAGAAATTTGAGAATGGCTCTCAAGTCTCGACCATTCAAATAAGACTTGTAGATAATTGAAATCTTTATTGATTGGGAAAGAAATTTAGATAAAACTAAGTCACAACTTCATCAACACACTGAGGAGAGATGAATACCTTCTAGTCTTTTTTCATTTTTTCTTGAGTTCATCAACACTCAATCACTCATAAATAAGTACATGAAAAGATAATATTATCAAACACAACATTGGCATTCTGTCTCAGAAAGGATCAAGACCACTGACTTTTCTTGCAACTTCTATTCCTACAGCTCCAACACCAAGTCTGCAATGCAAATAGCACGAAGTGGTTAAATATATTCATAATAGACTCAATTTTGCAGATCTTGACTATACTTCATAATAGACTCAATTTTTCATAGAAGACTGATGGTAGAGTATGAAATTTCTGTTGGGTATTTTGTACTTTTTGTTCTCCTGGATTTTAGGTTTTCTGTATCTGATTTCTCAGACCCAGTGGGAACTAATCAAAGTACGTTTCCATGGTATAGGATATAAAGTGATACTTACAGTCTGCATCTGTTTTAATCCAGTGCTCTCCCTTTCTTCTAAAATTGCTGCCACTCAGCCTGTATTGGGGAAAGTTCATGTATTTCTTACAATGTTCAGTCCCCTCCTTTATCATTGCCCCTTGAGGGAACCTTATGTTGTCTCTGCCCATGAGCATCATATTTTCACTACGACCACCATGGGCACTGGAATTGTTCTTGTCCTTGTATTTCTCGGCCTCGACAAATTCTCTTGCAGCTGTAGAGCTTTCAGGATGGATCCTTCTATGGAACATACGTAAGATCTGCATGCCACTCAAAAAGAAACGAAAAAGTTGAATGTGAAGTGTTATCCACTTTTTTCTTTTCCCAAATCTAAGTGAAGGCAACACCTGGTGGTTTTCGTCAAATTATTAAAAGAGAGATTGTTGTCTGATGAAGACATCTCATGGAAACTCTACTGATTAGTTTGGATAAATAAGGAGGCTGGATGCTAGGTTTTACAGAGATCAGTAACTTGGAAACAACACCTTCTTTTGAGTGTATAAATCACATCCTAAGACCTAAGCATGCTAGCAGGGATGATTTTCATGCTACATTTTGGTTCACACAATTAATTTATCTCTGGTGTCAGGGTCACATCCTTTGTGTGTGCAAAAAACCGTAAACAACCATTGGATCTCTCACCATTAATGTTTCTTTGGTCTAGATGCTGAAAATCAGATCTTTGATAGCATCAAATTCTTGTGTTTGACTTAGCTGTATCTAGGATAGCACTGATACAATCATTGCAATGCAATGATGTATTTATGTATGTATGTACACATCTACGTACACGTGTGCGTGTGTGTGTGTGATGCAGAGACATCAGACGTGCTGTTTAGCTGTGGGTCTGGGAATATCTAGTTGTAGGAACCCAACCTTATGGGGTTTCTTCTTGGTTGAAACAGAATCAGATGCCTCACCAAATTTCTTCCTGGTGGAAACAGGATCAGTTACATCACCACCAGTACAAGGGGCAGAGCTTTTCGAAGAAGCATGGAGTTTTTTAATGATCTTCTTCATGAACTGCGTGGCAGATGTATGCTTATGCTCGGATTTTATATCCACACTCTCACTTGTCTCCTTACAATTTTCAGTTGTCATCTTTGTCCTATCAAACAGCTCTTGCAGTGATGTCTTTTCTTTCTTCGCTTCTATTCTTGTGTCTGGTAGTTCAATTGAGGACCCAAAGAGATATTCTTTGAGCGGACATACCACAGTTGTTGTCCAGTACTCTTCATCTTCGGATTCCTCCATTTGCTTGCCATTGAGTGTAATAGTGCTAGCTTGACTGTTCCTTGCTGATGATGCATGAACCCCTTCTTCCTTTGTCTCCGCCTCAAGGAACTTTTCTAGCTCATAGCTGATGAGCTTCAAGTCATTCTGTGTCACTTCTGTTTTTTGCTCACTTAAGTTCTCTAAAGTTGTTGCAAAAGTTGGTGTTTCCGGCTCATTGATACTTGGTTCAGAGCCAAGTGTTCCAATGGTGAGAAAGCCATGAAATAGCTCTGAGATAATAGCAGATGTTTCTTCTTCTCTATTGGCTTCAGATTCAGAAAAAGATTTTTCTTGGTCCCTTTTAGGGGGCTCCAAGGATGTAGATCCATAGCTGGAGCCAAAGCTTGACTTCATATAGGAATGTTGATCATCAACTGATGGCTGAGCTGAAAGGAAAATACCAGGATCCCCTGAAATTAGTTACAAAAGGAATTAGGACATGTGTGAAAATAACAAATGAAGAATGGCTTGATCTGTGTATATAATCAAGTCATCTCAGTGGCTGCATTGTTGCTGTAATAAACTGGTCTCTCTGATGGTTGAGTAATTTCATTAGTTAGTACAACGTGGTTGGTGGTCCCAACATAATTCGCCAATGAGAGCTATCAGGTGGACACTGTCCACAAGAGATTGGCTGCCTCAGACAATTTGGGGTTCTGCAGTGTCATATTAAGATCAAGGAATATGAACTGAATTCTTAGCCTTGACTGCAGCGTTGTATATTATGATCAAGGATTTATTATGCTAATATTTGTAACCTGATTTATTCGAATTAAAAGTTTTGACTGATGTCTGGCTGCAACATTATTTAAGATGTGGGGAAAAAGAAGAAAATTACTGAAAAGTAGTAGGAATACCAATATTGAGATCCTTGAGAGGCTCAATGCTACCGTGCCGAAATTTGTGGTGCACCCATTGTAATAACTGCATGAATGGAATGCAAAAATAAAGTTTAAAGGAATGAACATAGCTCTTATTCTGAATTTGGTAAGAGTTTACACTTACCTTCATTTTCATTCGTGTCGAAGGGCTTGATGTTATATTTTTCTAGTAAACATTGAAGATAGAAAATAGATGTAGGTTTAGTTTGCAAGGAAGATGGGCTTTAAAAAGATATGATAGGAAGAGTGGCAGAATAAGATCTTTTCATTATGACTTCTAAACGAGGTGGAAGTCACTCATTGCTAGAAGGGTCTGAGGTGGTTGAGTAGAGAGACATTTAGAAAGATACAAGATTGTGGTTGGCTGTTCTTATCAAGACCAAATCATGTAGACAAATTGAAGGGTGGTTTGGATACCTATAAGATTGTTCTTATGCGTATAATGCGTATTTGTGCTTCATTGAGGTGGGTTGCACAAGTAAGCATTGATGTTTTATATATGCTGCTGCAAATATGATTATTGGTTAAATTGTGAAAGCTTTAGATAAGCATTGTACTATATTTTCATATACGATGAAAGCTGCTCAATATTGCATTGAAAACTGAAAAGTTAAATGCCTGCTGTAGGTTCTAGAAGTTGAATTAGCGTTTACTTGTTACAATCTCATGTAGGATCCATGAGTTATAAATGGACTTGTGATTTATGAACAGGACAGGGGTAAACTCATTTTGCTTAAACAACAACATTGATGCAGCTCTGCTTTATGCTTAATTTCTCTCTCTTTTATTTATATTAGCCCAAACCTTTCATGCAGGTATAATTTGGACAGTTAATAGCTATAGAGGGGTTTAGATTTGACCAACTGTTGTACTTATCATGTCTAAGTATCTTCTAGATGGAGGAGGCACCAGGACAAGGTTGCTGGCCCAGAAATATTAGCATACCCCACAACGTTACTCATCTCTCGAAGTTGAGTAATTTGGGAAGGATAATGCTGCCGTAGGCTTAGAGACAAAGCCATGCATGCATGCCTCCATCTTTGATTCCTTTTACAAGTGGGCTTGATAATTACGCAAGACAAATGAAGTACTAAAGAGATCCTGGGCAGAAAGTATATTCATAGTTTATACATGTAAACTGATTTTGTGATTTCGCTTCAAAGCATTGAAGAACTGCTATTGAATAATTGTTTTTATTATTATTAATGACGGGAATCGATATTCGACTGCGACTGTTCTTAATGGTGCATGTAGATAAGTACATACAAAGCATACTTAGTTTGGAATCTTACAGAAATTTCGTTTCCAGGGCATGCTTGTCTCTCGAGTATGGTTACTGGTGCTACTGGCTAATAATGCTTGTTCATTTTCTGTGAGCTAAATGCAGTTGGCTGAATTTTGAATGCATACAATTAGACTATGTTGCGTCACTTGAATTATTACTATTGCAGAATTTATGCATGCAAAGGACTTGTTGGGCAGAATTCCGAAGGCAGAATAGGGCAAGTAAAAAATTACGAAGGTGCAAGCAAATGCGGAATTTGACAACAAGTGGAACTGGCATAGCATCTTTGTTTGTTTCTGTTGTTTGTTTTTGTTTTGGTTTTGGTTTCCTTTTTGCATGAAATGATGTTGAAGAGGAAGAGTGGTGAAGGAGTCACCCTCTACTCTATAATTGCGATCATGATGAATTAATTAATTAATTGAGACAAGATCTATCAAAATTCCAACCAATAGGGAGATCTCTCTCCTCAAATCGGGTGCTTGGATTGGGGGTATCCTAATTCTTTGCTAACCAACGAAGAGCTAGAATATGAAAGAGTTGCCACTTTTGGTCGTGGAAGACTAAAGACAAAGAGAAGAGAATCACTCACCATCCATGACACCTTCCATATACCACCACAACAAACGCAAACTCAGCAAAATTCTCGGCAGGAGGATCCACCACAAGCATCCATGACCATGTGAGTTAGATTTCGTATTCGGCATTTTGTTTTCTTATTTTTTTGGGTCTGATTCTCATTGGGCAGTTGGAATATGTGTTTATCTTCATTATTGTTTTTGTATAGTATGGAGTTATTACATGATCACCCTAATTATTGTTGGTTCTTATTTGTATGGAGCTATTTCAAAATGATAAGACCCCCATCAAACAAGTGTAAAGTGTATGGGTCTAATTTCCTCTATTTCTCCTTTAGCAGTTGAGCCATCCATCATGCATACTTTATTAGTAGATAACCAATTTGGTTTCTAGATGCATTATCATTATGGATAAATAGTTCATGGTTGTTGCATTTCTTAAATGCTTGGCATTATATCTCTCTGATAAGTTGGGATTTTTTTTTTGTTATTGGCAATGTAAAATAATCATCAAACACTACTCTCTAATGAAAAAATAAGATAAAAAATAGATGACACATTTGTTTAACCTTAAGTTGTTCAAACACGAATCTTTTAAAGATCACACATTTGTTCATGTCTCTCATGTTTGGGTTTTGGATAGTATTGGTTGTTTCAGTGCTATCTTTGTACACTCTTACAGTGTTTTAAAATAATAATAATAATAATAAAACATCTCTTCCAACAACAAAAAAGTGATAATAACAATTTTTTATTTTTTTATTGTTTTGGTTTTATAAAAAATAGGAGGGTGTATTGGATTGACTCATCTTTTGGACTAGTTAAGAGATAAGGGGGTTGACGAAGCTTGCATTTGGATCTCCAAGGTGAAGAGGGTGACATTTTTGTTACGGAGCAAAGTAGTAATAGCCCAATGGGCCAACACCACATCCCATGATCCCATCTTTTACTTGACAGTTCTGACCAAAATAATAATAATCTTTTCCTTGACAGTCGGTCATTCAGCCAAGTTACACTTACCTCACACACTGTGCCGTAATTTTATTTTATTTATACAGTTTCTTTAATTTTCTTTTTGAGTTATTTAGACCACTATCTCCTTGAGGTTTTCGATATTTTCACAAAATCCCTAAAATCTTTGAAGTTTCAGAAATTACACAAACACTCTTTGAGGTTTTTAAATTATTTTCACAAAATCCCTTTATGTTGATTTTTTGTCCAAAAACTGATGATTTTATATAAAATTTCTTCAAATGACAAAGTTAGCATTCGAGAATAGATTGCCCATACATTTATTGAGGTTAATTTTGTCCTTTGCATATGTTTTTTTCAATGAAATCATCAATTTTTAAATGAACAATCAACGAAAATAACTTTTATAAAAACAATTTGAAATCTCAAAAGGCGTTTTTATAATTTTCTAAACTTTAAAGAGTTTTGTGGAAACACCGAAAACTTTAGAGAATATTAGTGTAAATAACTCTTTTCTTTTTCCCCATTTCTTTAGCCTGCATTATCCGTGAACCTACTCAGAATTTATAACAAAATACAGTGAATATAACGGCGAGACATGTGGCATAATTTGAGTGGACCAAACAATTACCCGCGTCGTCATGATTGGTTTGGATAAATTGACTAGAACAAACTTTCAAAAGGCTTACGCTACCTTTCCTTCCCCGGAAGACTCCAACTACCTATCTGTCTGCACGTCTGCTCCACACGCCAGCCCATCCCTCTGCTCTGCCCACAACATAACACAACGCATCTCAAAAATGTCAACAATATAAATCTTGACCTTCATTGAAATTGAAATTGAAATCCCTATTCATTTTCCAACAATAGACACCAGAATATTCAAAAGCTCATCACAGTCATGGGAACCGAGACAGCGTCCGTGGAGATATCAGAGCCATTGCTTCACGATTCGGACAAGATCAGGCCCCTTCAGTCTGTCGATGATGATGACCAAGTCCCCGAATGGCAGGACCAGATCACGCTCAGAGCGATGGTGGTGAGCGCGCTGTTGGGGACCCTCTTCTGCATCATCACCCACAAGCTCAATCTTACGGTTGGGATTATTCCGTCCATGAATGTCGGCGCTGGGCTTCTAGGCTTCTTCTTCGTCAAGTCCTGGACTGGCCTCTTGTCCAAATTAGGGTTTCCTGTTGCTCCCTTTACTAGGCAAGAAAACACCGTCATCCAGACCTGCGTTGTTGCTTGTTATGGCCTCGCTTTTAGCGGTAACCTCTCTTTCTCTTGTTTGGATAATTGCTTTGTGTTCTGTTTGTCACTAAATAGCTATTAATCAGTGTGAATGGGTTTTTTTTATCCAATTATATATAGCTCTTACTCTCCATTTCCTGTTAGTTAATAGCTAATATGGACATTATGATGAAAATGTTTTTCTTCTTTCTGGTGTGTAATCATATAAATGTGAAATGAATTGGCAGGGGGATTCGGTTCCTATCTGATTGCAATGGATGAGCGAACATATAATCTTATTGGTGCTGATTACCCTGGTAATCGGGCAGAAGATGTTAAAAATCCAAGCTTGTGGTGGATGACTGGTTTCATGTTTGTTGTCAGCTTCCTTGGCCTTTTTAGTCTTGTTCCCCTTCGCAAGGTAACTACTTACTTCATGGATATGGATAATTTTTCGGTGCTACATATATATGGGTTTCGTTTTGAGCTAATACTAATAGTGACTGTTGCTTGTGACTTAAGTTGGCTCCTGGTGTTTTGCCCTTACATCTATGGAATTGTCTTTTTAATTTGCTATTGGCATGTCTGATTCAATGTATATAATGTTGTAATTTTTAGACCCTTTGACAGAAACATTTGTCTCCTAATGTGTATTCATTGGCTAAGCCTTTTCACTGTTCGAATGTATCCTATCACATCTTTATTCATATGATATCAGGTTATGGTCATGGACTACAAACTCACGTATCCCAGTGGGACAGCCACAGCAATGTTGATAAATAGTTTTCACACTAACACTGGTGTAGAGCTTGCCGGGTAAAGTCTATGTCTCAACTTTATGATATGTTCAACAGCAGTCCATTTTGCCACCACTGGAATTGGTCTTTATTTTCCCCTTAAAAAAGTAGATTTAATAATTCCTTAAGCCCCTTGTAGCCATTTTTACTAAAATGGATGCTTCATTTCCAACTAATGGTCTTCATAGTTTTATTTTTGCAGGAAGCAAGTTCGTGCTCTAGGAAAGTATTTAAGTATAAGTTTAATTTGGAGCTGCTTTAAGTGGTTCTTTAGTGGTGTAGGAGATTCATGCGGATTTGACAACTTTCCTAGCTTTGGGTTGACACTGTTTAAGAACACGTAAGGCGATTATATTTTTGGTTTTCTTCATGAATCTTCTCTTCATTCTCACTCCCCTTCCCAACCCTTCCCTTTCCCTCCCTCTCTTTCCACACGCATTCACCCCTTGTTCTTTTGGGCTTTGACCTGGATTTCATTTGTTAAGTTCTTTGGAAGTGGCATAAAAGGGTTCCTTTAAGTAAGATCCACAATATTTTATAACAGTGAAGTTGTTGATGTTTTACGTGACTTGCTTCATGCAGGTTTTATTTTGACTTCAGTCCAACTTATGTTGGATGCGGTCTCATATGCTCTCACATAGTCAACTGCTCAGTTCTTTTTGGGGCTATCTTATCATGGGGTTTTCTTTGGCCATTAATATCACAATATGCTGGGGACTGGTATCCAGCGGATCTTGGTAGTAATGATTTCAAAGGTCTTTATGGATATAAGGTATTATGGAATTATTTTCATTTGGGGCACACTACCTTGATTTCTCAGGCTAATTACATGAGTTTAGTGTAACTTTTTGTAGCCTGGATCTTGTTGCATTTCTTATGAAAAACCTCTAAAGGTAGAGTAAGGAAGCATGGTACACACACACACATACTTTCTCTCTCTCTCTCTCTCTCTCTCTCTCTCTCTCTCTCTCTCTCTCTCTCTCTCTCTCTCTCTCTCATATTGGTTTTTTTTGTCATCCTCTCTCTCTCTCTCTCATATTGGTATTTTTTGGTCATCCTCTCTCATATATGTGAATTTTCTCCAGAAGTGATGTTCTGACCCATTGTGTTGTTTGCAGGTCTTTATTGCTATTGCCCTCATACTAGGGGATGGTCTCTACAATTTGGTGAAGATTATAACCATTACTCTCAAGGAAATATGCAATAAGAGTAGCAAACAGAGCAACCTTCCTGTTGTTAATGAGGTTTTAGGTGAGTCTTTGTATGGTCTCTACAATTTCATTTTGTCACTCCTCACACTCCATATATGGATGGCATGTATTCACTCCACTGATGTTTGAACTGTATGTTTTTCTTCCTGTAGTAGTGTTTGTATATGAGTAATCTATTCTATTCTAGTTCTGGCATAAGAATATAACTGGCTGAAGAAATCTATGTATTTGCTACACATGCAGTTTATTCTGCTAGATATAGGAACTAAAATTATGGTTCTCTATTGTATTCAGATGTGTTAGGCATTTTCAGTAGAGTCGAAATAAATTTTAATTTTAATTGTCAAGGCAGCTTTTATTGGTTAAATTTCTGATCAATATAATTTTGCGACATATTGTTATTAGTATTTTCTGTATGACTACATGTATTATCCTAGTATTGCTTTGTGAGAAGATATTGGTGGATAACCTGTCCAAAAGAAAAAAGAAAGAAAGAGGGGATAGCATCTCACACTTGGCATAGTATGAGTTGATTAAAGTTTGCATGTATCTTAATTATAAGGAAACCTGTTTTCACCTGAAGACTAATAGTTGTTGATATGTGTTAAGCAGACGGGGACAGTTCTGAAGTTACACTGGAGCAGAAAAAGAGGGAAGAGGTATTTCTAAAGGATAGAATACCAACGTGGGTTGCAGGTGCAGGATATGTGGGCCTAGTTGCAATATCTACAGCAACAATGCCAATCATCTTTCCACCTCTCAAATGGTATTTGGTTCTAGGCTCATATGTCCTTGCTCCGGCCCTTGCCTTCTGCAACTCCTATGGCACTGGCCTCACAGACTGGAATTTAGCTACAACTTATGGGAAAATTGGTCTCTTCATCCTTGCTTCGCTAGTTGGACGTGATGGTGGGGTTATAGCTGGGTTAGCAGCTTGTGGGGTGATGATGTCCATTGTCTCGACCGCAGCTGATCTCATGCAAGACTTCAAGACAGGCTACCTCACTATGTCTTCGGCTAAGTCTATGTTTATTAGCCAGCTAGTGGGAACAGCCATGGGCTGTGTGATTGCTCCATTAACATTCTGGTTGTTTTGGACCGCTTTTGACATTGGGTCACCTGATGGTCCGTACAAAGCACCGAATGCTGTAATATTCAGGGAGATGGCAATACTAGGCATCGAGGGCTTCTCGGAGCTGCCCAAGCATTGCCTGGCTATGTGCTGTGGTTTTTTCGTGGCAGCTCTGGTCATAAACCTCCTGAGGGATGTGACCCCTAAGAAAATATCACAATTTATTCCTATTCCAATGGCGATGGCAGTCCCATTCTATATCGGAGCATACTTTGCCATCGACATGTTTGTTGGGACAGTGATATTGTTCATATGGGAGCGATTGAATAGGAAGGGCGCAGAGGATTATGCAGGGGCAGTTGCTTCGGGTCTAATATGTGGTGATGGGATTTGGACAATTCCATCAGCGATCCTCTCTATTTTCAAGGTCAATCCACCCATCTGCATGTACTTTGGGCCTTCTTTGAGCAGTTGAGTTGAGTTTAGTTGCTTGGACTTTGTAAATAACTACTTAACTTACGTATGATTTAATTGACCCTAAACTTATTGGGGTTCCCTTGTCTGCCATGTACATTAAATCAAACGGTTGAATACTTGGAACTTGTATGGCTCGTGTCTCGCCTTTCACTCTTTTTTTTTTCTTTTTTTTTTGGGGTTCTTTTAGGACATATGCACGATTAAATTAGAAATTAGAATGCCTCATACTTGAGGTTTTCCGATCTTTTTTCTATTTTTGGGATAGAGGGGCTAACCCTTAAAAAAAGGCAAAACTAAATGGGAAAGAAATGATTTTCGTTTCCATGTATATATGTTGCGGTTTCCAGCAAATTAGATTAAAGACAATTGTAGCTAGCCATTATTAGGTCAGGGGTTCTGACGTTGCAATTTGGTTGACAAACCAGAGGAAAACTGAAAATTTTGGCAGTTTTGTTATTTCAAGTAATTTTGGTATATCAGTCATTGTTTTGGATAGACTGGTACACTACATATTTAGATATTCTGTGTGAAAGGGAAATCTAGTTCTCTCCACAGCTAAGGCTAATAAGTAACTCCAGTGACATGTGTGCATACATTTATTTTTTTGTGTGTTTTTTATTAATTATTTTTATATATGTGTCAAACTACGATTCACATGAAGGAGATGTATCCTCTCACCTGTAAGGAGGAGGCAAATAGTATATTATATCTAAAGAGGGAGGGAGGGAGGGTATTCAAAATTCTGAATTTAGCAAATGAGGCACATCTTCACATGGCAAAGATTGTGACTACTTGTATTCATTTAGTCCACATCCACTTAGCACTTAGCACTTAGCACTTAGCTAGTTCCACACTTGCACTGGATTGGATTCTTTTCCATCCCAATTCTGATAGAGAGACATAGATGTATGATTCTCAACCACCCATTCTCCATTTATTGGGTAATGGGCTATCTAAAATTATTGCCATCAATTCGTCATGTAACATCATCTGTAAAACAAATAGGAAATAAATAAATAAATAAAAATATTTCCTTGGAATATTGTGAACTTTCGTGCTTTTCCTTTTCCAACAAATTAATCATATATTTTTATTTTATTCTTCAGAGGTGAATAAAATATAAAACCTTATCTATCCTTATTTCTCTACAGCTTTTCTCTAACTAATAACTTTGGGAACTTTGACATGTTACCCAAAAAAAATAAATTATGAAAGCCTGAATATTCATAAAGAAAAATGACAAAGCTTGAGAAGAAAATAAGAACGGAAAAGGCAAAAGAAAGGGATGGCACACACACACACACCACACAAACAAGAGAGAGGTCTATATATCTTATCAAAAGGAGGCAGCAGCCAAGCCATTCACTTTCAGTTAGAGATTCTGGGCTGCCTGCCTGCCTGCCTGTCTTTATTTATTTAGTAATCGGAGAGCTGCTTAGCTTAGGCTCAGCAAGCAATTGGAATTTGGAGAGCTGATTATATCTTAATGTGGTGGTGGATATATATATATATATATATATATATATATATAGGATTATGGGTTTTATATATTGTTATATATATGCATCATGACATGCATGGAATGGAAAACCTATATAACTTCACCACACCCTCTGACAGCTAGACAGCTTTTATTATTTTGAAATCATTTACATAGGAATTCAAGAAGAAACCCCCCAAAAACATATATGCATATACTTGACCTACATTAATTTGTTTTCTTATAATACCTTGATTGATACACAGGGAATTTCCAGGATCTTTCCTCCCCTCATTTCACTCTATAAATTTTAGGCTTAATATGTTCTGTACTGATGTTGCGAAGCATCCTCCTAAGTGTTTGTGTGTATGAAATTTTAGCGCTGAGCTGACAGAGTAGCTGCCCGATTTCCTTCCATTTATTATTATTGGATATTCCAGAGACTGAAAAATAAAGGGAACATTACAAGTTAATCTCTTTTTCGAAAGAAAGAAAAAAAGAAAAGATAGATGGGAGTTGGAGGCTTGAATAATGATTAAGACAAACACAGAGCCAATTAAGCTTATCTCTTTATGGAAATTAGTCTTAGAAAAAACCTATATGAAAATGAAAGCAAAGTTGTTTTCCCATTGAAAGCTTTGAATTCATAAGATATTGGGTATGATATTTCAACAGCTAACTTTTGAGGAGGGGCCTTCCTTGTCTCCATGATGGGAAGCACATGTCACCATCCATTCAATCACCACCACACACATACCCATTCACACCATTATTATCATCACACATAAATCAACAGGTCTTCTCCACACCAAAGCACAAAGCTACACATTTCACACACACACAGAAAAAGTCATACTTCTCTCCAACGGGCCTAATTAAAGTTGCTTAATTAGTAATTAATCAAGTTTATCAGTATTCAATATATATATATATATATGACTGTGTACAGTATGCCAGTATGCATGATGAATCTGACATTACCCTAAACAAACTAAAAACTTAAAAAGAAAAGAAAAGAAAAAATTGATCCCCACTACGGTGACCAAAGACTGCATGCAAGAGCAAGCATGAGCTCTATGCATTTATATCCATCATGCAGTAGAAGTCAATGGGTTAGCTAGCTACATTTCTAGTTCTAGTAAGTGCTGCAATTCATTAGGGTTCCATCACTGGTCTTTGCATATGTATATGTATGGCCCACGAGCCCATGACCATCCATGAGAGTGGTTTTCCCGAATACACGACTAAGATGATGAGTAATATATATAAGTTCTCTCTCTCTCTCTCTAGATTTAACTTGATTGAGTTCCTGATTAAATAGTAAAAAGGGGAAAAACATGAATCATACCAACTTGCAACTTTTGAATTTTGAAGACTTAAAGCAACTTTGGACCAACTAAACCGACTAATTAAACCCATTCTTGTGGACTGGTTTATACATCACGAAAGCGATACAAAAGTTCGTTAAAAAAGAAAAAGAAAAAATGAAATATCGTAACGTTCCTTGAAATATATATCCATGGTTTTCATCATTTTGAGCTTTTCCTTCTTTTTTCAGGCTTACCAGCTAGTAACTAGCTAGCTAGCTTGAAAAGATGACCTAGTAGATTAATCCCACACGCTAGTTTGCTACAAATCTTTTAACTGCTGTATGTAGAAACTGGGCAGATCGTAAAACAACTGACAACGTACGGCATCGACAATAGCAAAATAGAAAGACCTGAATTTGCGCATTCAATGCCTTTTCTTCCCATTTGTCAATTGATATTCATTTTCATCAAATTCGTGCATGGCACATATCATTGTATATAATGATTGTTTTATAAAAACTACCATGACAAAGAAGAAAAAAAAATATTTTAGTAATATTGAGTGGTAAGTGAAGCATAAGTCGGTAGTCAAATAATCTCTCTCATAAAGAAAGTCTCAAATTTGGTTCAAGTCTCTCCTCCTTCATCAAATGTTGTCTATAGCAGCTAATCAGAACTTTAATTACAAGGTTTTGCCCTGTTGCACACACACACACATGCTGATGTGTGTCACAAATAAAATTCTGATGTAGAAGGAGAATATGTATATGTGATTGTGAGGTTTAAAATTTAGATTATAAGTTGAAACGGGGTCTAGCATATTGGAGAATGACATTGACTTATAGATTAGCGGTTTCAAGTTCGAATTCCCATAACACTTTGCTAGTGTGCGTGCGAAAGTCCCCTCTCCCTTATAGTTCAGACTGTTATTTGTATTAAAAAAAAGATTATAAACAAAAAATGAATTAAAGAAGAGAGCTAATGTGCATTGACTGCATCATCTTTTAAGTACAAGCGATAGTTTAACAGGATGAAAGTTTTTCACACACATGCACACAATTAAGATGTCATGGGGGTTCAAACCTAAGATATTTGGTATGCAAATGAAGATCCTTTTCCACTGAACTAGATTCGTTGACTTCACTGCATCTCTTTGATTCTTCAATCTACAATCCAAATTGTATAACGATAGTTGAGATAGTTGGGTTATGTTATAAAAATTGGACTTGTGCACATCTTCTTCTTCTCTGTTTTACTTTTAAGTAATGCAAGAAAATATACGTGTGTGTTTCTTGTGACTTTGGGTATTTTGATGGGCGATGTCTATTAATTTATAATCCCTTCAATTATGAACGGTAGAGAACACACACACATGCACCTTCCTTATCAAAAATAATAATTCCCTTGTTGGGTTTACCCATTTTTTATTTTATTTTTTTGTAGCTAGTAATATGACATATATAATATGGTGGACACTAAGACATAGAAAATCGTTTTCGATGCATAATTGAAAATGGGTTATCTATCCTCTTTGAGAAACTGGGCATCTTTATTCTTTTTTTTTTTAAAAAAGAAAAAGGCAAAAAAAAAAAGGCATCTTTGTCATGCGAGAAATTTAAGGGACTCCTTGTCATTTTGCTGAGGTGTTATTGGCATCCAGTACTCAAACCAATTATCATTGACTAGTGTGTACACTACACAGACAGTACATCTCTCTTGCAACACAGACTGACTTATCTCTTCTATTTGTATAATCATTCTCATTCAGACCATATCAAATTGAAAGGGAAATACACAATCACGATTAAATTGGGGAAGTATTGATGGGAAGATGGTATCTCAAACACGAACCTCCAACGAAACTACACCAACATTAGAAATATGTAACGAACACTCACAATTTGCGGCTAAACTTAGCTGCGTTTTCTGAATAAATTCTCAATTTCAATCCGTCTGATTGGTCTACAAGAGAAAGGTTTAAATAACAACTACATCCTAGGAATATAAGGAATTATAATTCTAGTACAATCAGGAAAACCAAAACAGAAGGAAAATATAAAAGGAAGTCAATCAGCTAGTAGGAAAGGTCTCCTAATTTATTTTGGGAAATAATCTTTAAGGTAATTAGGAGGTTTGACTGATCTCTTGGGCTTCCCTAGTTTGGCTTGGGATGCTCCTGCATCAAATATTGTTGTTTTGCAGTTATATATACTAAACCATGTAATATTTTTCATATAGAAAGCTCTTCTCTTGAGAGGAGACTAAACTCACATCCACTACACTTCTTAGTTGTGAACATTTTGATCAACCAAAAAGGAAAGAAAAAAAAAAGTAATCGGTTTTTTAAAATTATATATCATCTGGGTCCAGAAAGCAATGTCTAATTGTAAAAATCCAATGTAGCACACTCCCATGCGAAGTAAGATTTTGTAAATGGTCCATGAACTGTCAGAAACTGGAGTATGAGGCCCCAGGGTCCCACTAAGATAGTATGAATTAATCTAATATCTCCGAACAAAGTAGATTAGAGCAAACAAAAACAAAAACAAAACCTCACCCCCTTTATATATGTTTACTGCTGCAATGCAATGCAACAACATCCTTTGTGGTCTGTGTCTGTGAAAACCCCATATCTTTAGCTGCTGCTGCCTCTAATATATGACCCCATTATAAATTTTATAACTTTATTTTCCAGTGGCTTTTAAAAATTTGTATCATTTTTTAAACATATCTCAAGGATGGGCCTAGAGACAAAAAAGAGTGGGTTAGAAGCAAAGCCATTCATGAGATGCCAGGGGTCGGAATCTCAAGCATCCAGCTTGGCAGTTGAGTCCCTTACAAGAGAAGAGATGGCATCATACATTGGTTGCTGCTGCAATTATTATAGGAATGCAATGCAGTGCAGTGCAGTGCAGGAGGAGAAATTATAATAATGAAGGGAGAGGAAAGGGAGGGAGAGGGGAATCCATGGATGGATGGATGGATGGATGGATGGACCATGGTGTGGTCCATATGTTATGACTCCATGGAATGTGGGAAATGGGCTTTTGATGTGTCTGATGATGATCTCATCTGACTGATGAGCAGATGAGATGAGATAAGGCAGTGAAAATATGAATTTGGCAGTTAAAGTTGCTTTCATATCTGCGTAGTCAAAACTAGCTACAGTGTCAAAAGGGGTAAGAGAAAAAGTAAGAAAGGACAGTTTGGAGAGAGAGAGAGGAGACTCAAACAATGACTCACAAGAGGAGGGAGTAAAAAAAACCAAACCCAGTCTACCCAGAGTTAAATTTTGACAATGGGGTACATTTGGATTTTAATATTTTTATGGTTTTGTCTTCTCTTTCTTTGCCAAAAACAGTGAAAACTCATGAAAGTCTAGGACTTTTCAGGTCACCTTCTTCAATCAAAGAGGACCCCTTTTTCTTTTTGCCTTATTTTTTTTTCCCTGTTCATGGATCCCAAGGGCTCAAAGCAGACACAAGAGATACCCAGCTTCTTGAGCCTCCCACAGCCTCAACAACAGCAGCAACAACAACAACAGCAGCAGCAGCAGCAGCAGCAGCAGCCCAACATGAGTGAGAACAAACCTGCTGAAATCAAAGATTTCCAGATTGTGATTGCAGACAAGGAAGAGGGGAAGAAGCAGTTGGCGCCGAAGAGAAGCTCAAACAAAGACAGACACACAAAGGTTGAAGGCAGGGGAAGGAGGATACGGATGCCTGCTCTGTGTGCAGCAAGAATTTTTCAATTGACCAGAGAATTGGGCCACAAATCTGATGGGGAAACCATACAGTGGCTTTTGCAGCAGGCCGAACCGTCGATAATTGCAGCCACCGGGACCGGTACGATACCAGCATCGGCTTTAACAGCGGCAGGGGGCTCTGTTTCACAGCAGGGAACTTCTCTATCAGCTGGATTGCACCAAAAGATTGATGAATTGGGGGGGTCCAGTATTGGGTCAGGGAGTAGGACCAGTTGGGCAATGGTAGGTGGGAATATGGGGAGACCCCATGTGGCCACTGGGCTATGGCCCCCTGTCAGTAGCTTTGGTTTCCAGTCATCATCTGGTCCATCAACAACAAATCTGGGCAGTGAGAGTTCAAATTACCTGCAAAAGATTGGCTTTCCTGGCTTTGACTTGCCTGTCTCCAACATGGGTCCTATGAGTTTCACCTCGATTTTGGGTGGTGGGAGTAACCAACAGCTTCCTGGCTTGGAGCTTGGGTTGTCTCAGGATGGTCATATTGGGGTTTTGAACTCACAAGCCTTGAGCCAGATTTACCAGCAGATGGGGCATGCTAGAGTACACCAGCACCAGCACCAGCACCAGCACCAGCAACCTCCTGCTAAGGATGATTCTCAAGGCTCAGGACAGTAGAACATTTGGTCACATTAGATTCTGTGAAATTTGGGAGGGACATGCAAGCAGTAGCATTTTGTTGGGAGACTGAGTTTGTTTTTGGTAATGGTATTTGTATTGTATAATTGGAAAAGAAAAAAAAAGTGAGGAAAGAGATACTTGAGAGAGTTCAATAGGGACTGGATTTGTTTTGCCCCTTCTTTTTCTCCACTGCATGACTCAAGTCTCCATATACAGGTGCTTCTGCTTCTGCTTAATTTTTCACTGCTCTTTCTGTTAGCCAAAGGGGAATTGATTGTTAAGAGTGTTGCTCGTGCAGGTGGGATTTTGCACGGTCAAATTGTTTGGGTTTGGACTTAGCTGCTGCTTTAAGTCAGAGGTGTGTTGATTATAGTGTAAGGCATCTTTAATTATTTTGTTTTTCACTGGGTGTGGATGAAGTGGTGCTCAGTTTGTTTGTGAAAATTTAAACATAGAGTTCTATAGTCATACTTATCCAATTTCTTCTTAGATCTACTAAGGGTTCTTAGTTATCTAAGATCTTCATTATGTTCTGGGGCAATTACCTATCCAATTATCTATCTTACTACTACTACATGCAAATTAATTGCTCTCTCATATCACTTCCAAAGAACACCTCTCTGGACCAATCTCATTTTGTCTTTTATAAGTAATTTGCTTTTTTTTTTCTCTCCATGAATTCTTTGTTATGACAACATGGACTCTTTTCTCTGACTAACAAACCCCATCCACAAACTCCTGTATGTTCAGGTCATTAGGAATGAAGTTTGTGTGTTTTACATCCTTTATACACATGATATTTTCTACAACACAATTCATGTGAGCCATTTTTAAAAATAAGTGTTTCTTTTAGGCAGGTGAATGAGTATTCCTTTAAGAATGGCAGTCTTAGAACAGCGAATTGTGAATATCTCCTTCGTCCAACTGACTTTATCTTCTTTGCTACTTTTTCTCAAAGAACCTTAAATTCTCATTCGAGGACTTCGGTCTCCAAGCAGTAGTGTCTTTTAAGGGCTGATAGCCTTGTGTCCTGCACCGTTGCCTACTTGAGTGTCCAAGTGCATTTCAATCCCTGGAGATGAATATTACATCCTAATGTATTTTGGGCCAGAACTTCAAATAGGAACTCCTCTTTTTTTTTTTTTTTTCAAGTCACTATGTGGCTTTGGCAATCTATCTGGTTTACCCACCTTAAATCTATCACTGATTTTGGCTAACATTATCGCTAGTGCAATTAGAAAACTTATTGAGAATATGCTAATTGACTTGCATAACCAGAAATTACAGAGTATCTGAGTTGGCATTATCTGTCATTTTATACTGACCACTGTGTCCTGTATCCCAATTGTTGTTTCATCTGTACATAGCTTAAGAGCCATCAGCCATGCTTGAAGTTTAGATAGAGCCATAAGCCATTGATGGAGAAATATAAGTCATAGGATTAGCACTTAATGCACATACCATTGCCTGATTTGTGAGACTTTGTAATCATCACTGGTAGATCAAGTTTTGTCATTGTCACACAGTAGAATGGATTGTCTTTGGTGTTTTATAAGGAGTATCAGGGGAAATGGTCTTGTTTTAGTGTCAGCACTTATGAAGCAAACAGTCAGAACTCCGTTCAGTTTTCCTGATAATGTAAACTTTTCAGTCAAATATGTTCAATTATCTTGATTGCCATTAGTTTCTGGAGAACCGTTTAACTAGGGACTCATCAAACTTGTCTCACCTTGTTGTGGTGTCATCAGATTGGTCTTTGTCTATAAATGCAAATATCTATCAATTCCAACCCTTCTCTAGTTTGAATAGTTTTTTCTGTGAGGTTCACATATGATCATTGTGGACAGATGATCAAGATGTTGCTTGGCTACAAATTGTTATTAATGATGCCTCCTCCAACTTAAGAAGTTGCGAAGAACTTTAATGTAAAATTCAGAAAGTTTCTAGGTGTAAATCATGTACTTCATATAAACCAAGATAACTACACCGCAAAATTGTCACAAAAAGAATGTTGGCGAAGTTTGCATGTTAGTAGTTGAGAGGTTTATCTATGTTTGGAAAATGACATTTAAGGCTGTAGTATGCTTTGCATCATTGCCCTCTCATTCATTCTTGTAGTTGACATTTAAGGTTGTCATGGTCTGTTCTTTTTTATGGAATCTCTTTCGGCTTCTGCCTTACCTCCTTTATTTGTTATTCGTTGCTATTATTGTGGCAGCCTATAAGGTCAAAATGTCTAAATTTTATAAAATTGACATGTACACCAGGGTCTACTAGAATCAACAGTAATGCAATATCATCACATTGGCCACCACCTAGTTTGCCTGTCAAAACCTATGGTTGATCATGTTCAGCTTAGCGAAGTGAATCACCAGGAACAAGAAAACAACTTTTCCATATGCCCTGAGAAAAATGCCACTATGGTGCAACTTGCATATCACTCGCACCCCCTCCTCTTCTCATCTGATTGTTGTTAATTATATCTTGTTCAAGCAGCTTTCACAAACTTTGAGTGACGACAATGAAGGACTTTGGTCGGTGCAAAAGAAACTTTTGCGTGTTTATGGAATGTCAGACAATTTTTGTGGTTTTAGGAGTAAAATGTGTTCTTGTATTACAAACATGCTGCAGCTCTCTCTCTCTCTCTCTCTCTCTCTCTTCAGCAAATTAACTGGGTGTGAAATGAACAAAATGCATTATGCATATCATACTTGCGCCTTTTCTGGGCCTTGGATTGGAATCGAATCGTATTGTATCTGTATCTTTACGTATAAAATAAAGATGTCCTCAAGGTGAAGGACAAGGTAAGTAGCCAAGGCATGGTGCTCTGTTTTATGGGCTTTAGTTTTAGCTGAACAGTCGGTTGCCAACTTGCCATCTTATTAAAGAGTGAGCTCGCTCGTAGCTGCTTGCTATTCCCATGAAGTTTCGCAATTCGTCCTTCTTGACCCACCATTGACCAGGCAACGCAACACGTTATTGCCCATTACATTACAATTTACAACTCAACTACTGCTACATTTGCGTTCCCTCTCTCTCTCTCTCTCCAATTTCATTTATTACCGTACATTAGTAAGAAGAAGCAGAACATAATTATTAATTAAACAAAGGGACGAGGAAACTTTCGTCTTTTGGTTTGAAAATTGATAATAGACAGACAGACAGACAGACAGACCAGCTAGCAAGCACTAGTTGAGTTGAAGTCTCATGTATTAGTTGACTCTCAACTCTAAAGTTGTCCTTGATGATCACATTGGCTGGCCACAACAAGGTTTTAGTTTTAGTTGTGGAGAAGACGCCTGGTTATAAATCCATAAGTAAATAAATTCACAAATAAATTATAAGTAGTTGGGAAGGGGAGGGTTTGAGAATGATGGATCAAGTAAATCATAAACCGGGTTCTTTTTCTTATTACCTCACCTCACGTCATGAGCTTATAAAGACATGGAGTCTACAGACACGCGAAAAAAGTCAAGTAAAGCTCATGATGATGACAATATGTGGTTTGCTGTGGTGGTGGCCTGGCCTCAACTAGAGAGTGTTATAAAAGGGTCCATGTAAGGCTGACCAAATAAACCAGAACCCACAAGTTAGTACTTACTAGGGAGGAGGAAGCCCAAGTCATGTATCTGTCTGTATGTACCTAACAAGTTACACATCAAGCCCATAAGTACATGAAGCTTGAGCCCATATGTGATCATTTTTCTTTACTCAACCTAACTAATACTTCAATGACACGTAAAACAACTTTTTCATATGTCATTGTGTTATTAGTTGGGTATAACAAAACAGTGCTATCCTCGTTAGATGTAAGTATTTTTAGTTGGGGGGAGGGAAGGAGGTTGATTGCTTGCAATTAATGTTCCCTACTCCATAGGGACTCTACCCTTCTTATATTAAGTTGATTTAACTTAATCTAACTTGACGTAAATTATAAATATATCAGCAGGTTTGGTGAGTTGAATTGGACTGGATTATTAGTTTTGATAGTTGTTTGATATATTGAGATTGAAATTATTAAAGAGGGCATGAAGAATCCGACAAACAATGAGTGGAGAGTGCTGACGGGGTCTTATAATGAGTGTTAGTGTTGTGTTCCAATTGCGTGATGAGGTGAAGAGTGCTGACGCTCTTTACAACATTCTGCTGACGGTGTAAATTACTAGTCTACGCACACCATGTGAATCCTGAATCCTGAACCATTCCATATATAGGAACAGGAGGAGTATAGAAATAGAATTGAGACTAACGAACCTTGTGGGACCCTGGTTTTGTATTCGATTACCTTCTCAAGTACCCCAAGGGCCAAGCCGAGCTAAGCTAGCTTCT
This sequence comes from Prunus avium, assembly GCF_965620075.1. NCBI lineage: Eukaryota > Viridiplantae > Streptophyta > Magnoliopsida > Rosales > Rosaceae > Prunus > Prunus avium. The sequence goes on from NC_142286.1 coordinate 40,501,503, forward strand.
TTTTTTCGCTTCGCATCTGGCTTTTTCTTCATTAGCAGATATTTTCATTGGGGCTGCATAAAAAACAGCTGTCTAGCTGGCAGGATGTTGATTATGCCATGTGGCAGAGAGTAAGTAACGTTGTTGATTATCCTAAATCCTTATCTCATCGATTCTCTTATTAAAGTTAGAAAAGAGAATCCAAGTTACCTGGAAATGGAATTCTCATGCATCCACTTGGATTCTATAATTCATATGCTCTGTCTAATTTGCCAATGGAGATTTATTTATTTATTTATTTAATTAAAAGTAAGTATATATGCCTTTGGTCGACCTTTATATTCTTTCCCTAGCCCAGCAGCCAATCTGCTACATACCACCTACCTTAAATGAGTGTACGTATATTTATACAGCGAAGACTGTACGTATGCTTGTTTTTTTAGTCCAAAACGGTATCCGTGTTCTGTAGCTTTGGCCTACTCCACGTTTGTGGCTTCTTTATCGCTCTCTCTCTCTCTCTCTTCCATGCAGACTGCAGTAGTCAGATAGATAAGGTGCTTGCTTGTTCGTTAGTATTATTATTCAGTGGTGGCGAAGGCGATGGTTCAAATTTGGACGGGTTCGTAACCCAACCAGAGTCCAGATAACCAAATTAATTAATTACGAAATTTAACCCTTAATTAAGGCCCACCACTTTGGCCTAATAAGTCAGCTTCTTCCTTTATAAGTTTATTTGTCGGTTCAAACCCTACATCCACCCTAATTATTAGCATGCTATATTTCAAGTTTCACGGCAACACCTTTTTCAAGTAACTACTTCTTTTCTTTTTCTTTGGGGGGTGGGGTTGGGTTGGACAGGATGAGAAAACTCTAATATATAAAATAATCCTAACCTAATTGCTAACTATTCTCAATCTTTCATACGAGATGAGAAAGATAGAAATTATTTTCTGATTTTTTTAAAAATAAAAATTTACTCTGCATTCCACGCTTGTTGTGATTATTTGTTTTTTTAACTATTGAAAAAACAGATAATAGGAGTAGAGATTATTTCTATTTCAACCAATAAAGGTTAGGCATCTGATTTTCGTGGCCAGAAAACCAGTGGCTCACGCTGGAATTGCCGCCGGAAATACCGGCAAATCTGCGACCAAATTGTAGTCAACACGTGCCTCGCCACCTCACTCAACCCCAGAAAGTCACGTGGCATTGGAAACCCCGCTAATCGTACGGACACTCCTCTGCATCTCATTAGTTCAAAAAGCCCAGGACGATTGACCGCGGGCTGCAATAACCTTCCTCCTACCCAATCACAACAAAACACGTCACGAAATACAGCTTACGAAGGTTTTTTCTTGTTAAACAACTTTTTAGACCCCGCGGCCCCTTTAATTTCTTTTACTGACTACCGTTCCTTTCATTCTTCCTTCTCAAGTTTTTAACACACACACTCTCTCTCTCTCTCTGGTATTTCCTTGAATGTTGGAGGAGGCATCATTTTATAGAATCTTTCTTAAAATTATGTACTGTGAAGTATAAGATTGTCGGTTATTCTTAAAAACCCTTCTGTCTTGAGGTATTGGGTTGCTTGGATATTTTCCGATTGATTTGGAAAACAAAAATAATGGATGATGAGTATTCTAAGTTCGTCAGGAGGATGAACCCGCCCAGGTATTTTTCCAAACTTTCTGGGATTTTTATTTCTCTGGTAAAGTTTTGTCCTTTTGGATTCCTGGGTTTTGTTTTGTCTTCATTTTTTGAGATGTCGGTTGAGAGTATGTTGTATCATTGTATTCTACTGTGGTCTGTGATTTGTTCTGTTTTGGCTTCATTTTCTAAGTTTCTTGAATTATAATTTTGAACCGGGAGAGTTTCCTTTCGAGTCTGGTTTTCCTCCCTTGTTATGTTTTCTGAACTTTTAGTTTTACACCGTTTAGATGTCCTTTTCTTTTTCGTCTGGTTAAATTTTCATGATATTATAGTAAATAAGTTGTACCCACCAACTTCTTGAGCTCTCCTGAGTTTTATTTTACTTTTTCCCTTTTCTTTATTTTCCAAATATGCTAACCAGGCCAAGGGTTCCATTTTGGATTATGTATGGCATATAAGAGTTTATTTGGAACCTCTCTCTTCAGGAAACTTCTTGGTTTGGGCCATTTGATTGTCCTCTTCTTTCAAGTGTGTATGAGAAGCAAGAAGCTTAATCTGATTTGCCTCTTGTTCTTGCAGAGTTGTGATTGACAACGATACTTGCGAGGATGCCACTGTTATCCAGGTGAGGCTTTGTACCTTCCCTTTTTTTTTTTTTTTTTTTTTCTCTGTTTACTTATCATATGTATTTGTTGAAATCAGTTATGTAATACGAGAGTATATCTCGATTTTAAAAATTCGGTAGAAGAAGCATTTGGATATCTTTTTCTTTTGCCGTCAGTTTAATATTTTCAAGTTTTATTTAGGTTGACAGTGTCAACAAACATGGAATTCTCCTGGATGTTGTCCAAGTGCTCGCAGAAGTAGACCTTATAATAACAAAAGCTTACATCTCATCTGATGGGGTGTGGTTCATGGATGGTAAGGTTTTTTTTTCAACTTCCCAAGTCAAGAGTTAAAGAAGAAAAATATGAGCTTCCCTATTTCTCTCTTTGCCCCCTTCCTTTTATCTTTTTATCTTCCTCTTTGCTAAGAATTTTTCTAAATTTTCTGTTTTCAGTGTTTAACGTGATTGATCAGAATGGAAAAAAAATCAGAGACCAGGACATTATCAATTATATTCAAATGGTATGTACTTGACCCCATTGCTCTTCCTCTGGCTGTTAAGAAGTCAGAGGAAAATATCAGAAATCAAATCTTGTCTTTGTATTCTTTTCCTGAAGATGAAAATCATAATTCAATTTAACCAAACAGTTATGCTATGCTCAGTTTAGGGGATTGTTTGTCTCTTAGTTCTTAAACAATTTGAAGTAAGATGAATAGGATTTCCTTTGACAGCACCCAAATTCCTTAGGTTTGGTATAGATCGGATAGTCTGTCACACCATTCATATTTGGCATCCTATTTTTGCTCATGTTCACCTTTCTGTGTCACCTATAAACTTGGTCTTTGCGTGGACCACAATATATTGACTTATGGGAAAAGGTTGTAATTTTTCATTTGACTTTTTAATTTTGCAGAGACTTGAAAGCAATGCCAGCTTTGTACCCTCTATGAGAGATTCTGTTGGTGTGATGCCCTCAGAAGAGTACACCTCAATTGAGCTCAGTGGTACCGATAGACCTGGTTTATTGTCTGAAGTGTGTGCAGTTCTTGCAGACCTTCACTGTAATGTGGTAAATGCTGAGATATGGACACACAATGCTAGAGCTGCCGCTGTAGTTCATGTCACAGATGATTCCACTGGTTGCGCAATTAAAGATCTAAACCATCTTGCTACAATTAAGGAGTTACTTTGCAATGTTCTCAGAGGAAACAGTGAGTTGAAGGCCGCTAAAATGACACTTGCAACCCCTGGAGTTACAAATAGAGATAGAAGGTTGCATCAGCTTATGTTTGCCGACAGGGATTATGAAAAGGTTGAAAGAGCAGAACTAAAGAGAATTGAGGATAAGGGCTCAAGACCCCAAGTAACTGCGTTGGATTGCAGTCAGAAGGATTACACAGTCGTTACCATGAGATCAAAAGATCGACCAAAATTGTTATTTGACATCATCTGCACTTTAACGGACATGCAGTATGTGGTTTTTCATGGAATGGTCAATACAGGGAGGATGGAAGCTTATCAGGTAAAGATAAATTCTTTCTGAAGTTGCTCTGACTTTGAGGGAATAATCATTTACCAAATTAACCTAACCTAACCATATTATAGATACAGTGAGGTATATGCATTGGTCAGTACGTATATTTCCTAATGAAATGGTTCTGGTTTGCCAAGCCAGCAACGCACAGCTGGATTTGACAAACTGATGACCACTTTAAACCTTATGCTGACCTCACTCTATCGGGTGAAATGCTCTAATCAATTGGAAGAATTTTCTTCCAATTGCTTGCACTTGGGGTTGGGGATATGTTTGTTCAAAACTATCTTCTCATTTCCATCTAACACGAGGCGTATATTTCTTTTTGGTAGGAATTTTATATTCGACATGTTGATGGGCTTCCTATAAGCTCAGAAGCTGAGCGAGAACGTGTTGTACAGTGTCTTGAAGCAGCCATTGAAAGGCGGGCATCTGAGGTGCAGTGAACTTTTAACTGATGAGAACTCTTGTATTCAATTATAATGATACTAATACATCTTGCTTTGCGATGCAGGGGCTGGAACTACAGCTGTGCACAGACGACCGGGTTGGACTTCTCTCGGATATCACCCGGATATTCAGGGAGAACAGCTTGTGTATCAAACGAGCAGAAATTTCAACTAAAGGTGGAAAAGCTGTGGACACTTTCTATGTCACAGACGTGACAGGAAACACAGTTGACCCGAAGATTATTGATTCAGTTCGCAGGCAGATTGGGCAGACCGTACTGCAGGTGAAACTTAACCCAAGCCCTCCACCAAAGGCCCCTCAAGGGACAACAATGGGATATCTCTTTGGGAACTTATTTAAAGCTCGAAGTTTCCAGAATTTTAAATTGATTAGATCCTACTCATAGTTTCTCTTTATCTTCTTGGAAGTAAAATCTGTAAAAAGAGGCAGCAGATGTTTCAAGACAGAAGAAGTACACACACAAACTAAAAAAAAAACGTTGTAAATAGGAACCTGGAAACCCAAAAAAGGTTGTAAATAGGCAATGCTGAGGCTCTACACTATAAAGCTACTGGTTGGGTTTGTATATCCTACCTCCTGTAAACAAATAATGTATAGTGTGATGTGCAGAGGTTGTACAAAGATAGAAAAAAAGATTGTACAGATATTTTAGCTCAATGAAAAATGATGTACGTATTTAGATCGTTTGCATGTTTGATGGGTTTTCTCTCATTTTCTGCCTAAATTTATGATTTCTGCAGCATTGTTGAGTTAATCTAAGCTGGAGCTGTTTCATTTCAACATTTTAGTCCTCTCTTTTTCAACACTACTTTGGCAATTCTTTCTGTTTTCTCTTTTCTGCTTGAACTGTGCAGTGTTCATTATATCATACGCATATACAATCTTTTTTCCAAGTGAATTCTCAACTTAAACAATGCATCTTTTTTGTTTTTGATTAAAATAACAATTCAAAAAGGGACAAATACAATACAATGCATCTTAATGACGCAAGACAACCTAGCAAAAAAAGAAGAAAAAAGACCCAGGTCACAAAATTGAGAGCCAATCCTAAGTCCTAACAAAGAAGGAAAATGATCCAGACGGTGCGTTTCGAGCCATTCTTCTTGTATTGCTGTATCCGACGCCAACTCTCTTCCGTCAATGAAAGCAACGGAGTTGGCAAGTCGAATAAGCCGAGTTCTAATCTCCGCTTCGAACCACACAAGGCCGACCCGCTCATGGAACCCTTCACTCGAGAACATTCTTCACCAGCTCGGTTGCCGCGACTCACTGAGTCCGTCACTCGTGGCCCGAGTTATCGACCCCTTCCTCCTCACGCACCGTTCACTCGCTCTCGGCTTCTTCAACTGGGCTTCCCAGCAACCATCCTTCTCTCACACCTCCATCACCTATAAATCCGTCCTCAAGTCTCTTTCTTTCTCCCGCCAATTCAACGCCATTGATGCTCTCCTCAAGCAAGTCAAAGCCCAGAAAATCTGCCTCGATGCTTCTGTTTATCGCTCCGTAATTGCTTCACTTATCATAGGAAGGAAAACCCACAACGCGTTTCTGGTCTTTAGCCAGGTTTCCTCGCTAATTGAAGATATTGGGCACGAGATTTGTAACTCACTTCTGGCTGCTCTAGCTTGTGATGGATATTTTGAGTATGCCCAGAAGGTATTTGATGAAATGACTCTTAAGGCTATCCCTTTAAGCACTCTAGGGTTTGGTGTGTTTATATGGAGGCTCTGTGGACATGCTGAATTGGGTAAAACTTTGAGCATGTTAGATGAGGTTCGGAGAGGTGGTTCAGAAATTAACGGGTCAGTGACCGCGCTTTTGATCATTCACGGGTTTTGTCAGGCTTCGAGAGTGTCAGAGGCTTTCTGGGTATTGGATGAGCTGAGGAGTAGACAGTGCAAACCCGATTTCATGGCATATAGGATTGTCGCCGAAGCATTTCGATCGACTGGGAGTGTAGTTGATGTAGAAAAGGTTTTGAAGAAGAAGAGAAAGTTAGGTGTAGCTCCAAGGATTAACGATTATAGACAGTTTATATTTGATTTGATTTCAGAGAGGCGGATATGTGAAGCAAAAGAATTGGGTGAAGTAATTATTAGCGGGAATTTTCCGATTGACGATGATGTTCTCAACGTGTTAATAGGATCAGTGTCGGCGATTGATCCTAGCTCTGCAATAGTGTTCTTCAGATTCATGATTGAAAAGCAGAGATTCCCAACTCTTTTGACTTTGTCCAATTTGAGCAGAAATCTATGTAAGCATAGCAATACCGATGAGTTGTTGGAAGTTTTTCAAGTTTTGTCTTCTGGCGACTATTTCAAAGATTTGGAGACTTACAATGTCATGGTGTCATTCTTGTGCAAAGCAGGGATGGTGAAAGAAGCATATGGGGTTCTTCAGGAGATGAAGAAAAAAGGGTTAGGCCCAGACGTTTCGACTTATAATTCTCTTATTGAAACATGTTGTAGAGAAGATTTATTGAGGCCTGCTAAAAGGTTATGGGATGAGATGTTTGCAAGTGGGTGCAGAGGAAACTTGAAGACTTACAATATCCTAATTCGGAAGTTTTCGGAAGTGGGTCAGGTTGATGAGGCGCAGAGGCTCTTTTACCACATGTTGGGTAAAGGGGTTGCACCTGACGTGATGACATACACATCTCTACTTGAAGGGCTTTGCCAAGAAACGAAGCTTCAAGCTGCTTTCGACGTTTTCCACAAGTCTGTTGAACAGGATTTTATGCTTGCACAAAATGTGCTGGGTACATTTACTCGCTCTTTGTGCAAAGCAGGTATGTTTCTGTACACATGATGATATATGTAATGGATGTTTAAGTTTTCACATCATTTACCTTTATGTTCCCCCAATAAATTGTCCAGTAGAATGTTCCAAGTTGGTAGTTTCAAGTGTTTTGGCTTGTTGCTTATATTTGTTTGTGTTCTATGCAGGTTTTTTTCTTGATGCTTCTAAGTTACTATGCGGCCTCAGTAATGATGTAGCACAGTCAGATTCCCATGTAATTTTGCTGAAGTATTTAGCCGATGCTAAAGAGATTCCAGTTGCTATTGAACACGTTAAATGGGTTCGACAAACCTCGCCCTCGATGTTGCAAATTGTATCAGCTGAACTTTTAGCATCCCTGTCTTCTTCTTCAAGACTAGAGCCAACTCGACAGTTGGTTCAAACAATTCAGGAAATATCAGGTCTCAAGTAATAATTCTTGGATAGATTTTCAGGTCATGTTAGGTTAGTTCAAAGTATAGAAGTTGGCGTCTGGATATTTTTAGTTCAACGATCAATTGCAGGTTCACTATCATTCGTTTGCTCTGCAATTCAATCTAATACCACATGCTGTTTGTTAGGGGGTTTCTTTTCTTAATTTATGTGTTAATGTCGAGAGAGAGAGAGAGAGAGAGAGAGAGAGCCTACTTTAAAATATAATTATGCGTAATGCATGTCTCATCTTCTTTGAATTTGCAAATGCTCAACATCATCGATTGTCATGCTTTGCTCCCTAAATTTTTCTCTATGATTCTCATTGTCGTCATTCACCACTTTGGTGTGTTGTTGCACCACCAGAATTCTGCTTTTGCCCATGAAATCTGCGGTGGCTAACACCTCCCCGATTGCTCCCAACTCACTCTGCTCATTCTCATCCATAAACCCTGACAGGACCGGTGACCTTTTATCTTGATTTCTTCCTGCTATTACTAGTTCATAGTTATTTTCCATGGAACGAATCACTGCCATTGTCCCTGAACCATCCATCACCAGCTCTTCTACGTACATGACCCGATAGTTGTCTGCCATGCCTTCCCTGAACTCACTCAACACCTCACTGTCAAGCCTGTTCTCCTCCACGTCCTCACTAGTATTTGTTATGCTTCCATCTACAAGAAGCCGAACCAAGGTCAAGTTGATGTTTGGATGGGCAGCCATTCGTGCCCCGAACGCCAGTGCCTCTCGGTCATCAGCTCCACCCAAAAAGAGAATAGCAACATTATAGCAAGACTCGTTCTGGCATGTCAACGTCATTGCCCCTGAACGGCTGTTGAAACTGCCGTCAAAGAGCCCACCATGGTGAACAAGGATTGCAACAGAGCAAGGTGCTTTCTCAAGCACATTTTTGTTGATCATCCTCTGTTTTCTGGCATGGAATCTCTTGTAGAAAGGAACTATAATGAGGGAAGTCTTTTTATCAAGTGCAATTGTGCATACATCATCGTGCATTGTGGCACAAGGAGATATAGCGGTAAAGGGGTGAAGTGTGACAAGACTCTCGTTCCTTTGCTCGTACTTTCTAAAGGCATTGACAACTTGTTCCGAGGGACTGGCCTTTGAGGAGGGCCTTCTTGTGAGCTTGTGGGGGATGAGCAGAGGGTTTGCACGGCCGACAAGCTCGATGAGATGGAGGAGATAGATGGCAAGAGGGCTTCTTTCGGTGGGGTATAAAGCCTGAAGGAGGTTGATTGTGGGTTCAACATCTTCTTGGTTGTGTATGCCAACGAGGACCGGGAGCTGGGAGTTTGGTCGGGCATGCATCACTGTTCTTCTCTTATAAACCATGTACCTCTTTGAAGGATCGTAGAGGCGTTTTATAATGGGCGTGATACCCCCTGTTATAAGTATCATGGATGTACACATGACGACAAATGCTTCATTATCTATCGCCTGCAAAAAAGCACAAAGGTTTAAGAAATTAGATGGTTTTTTATTTCACTTTCTTACGGTTCCGTTCATAATCTGATTATAGGATATTGGAATTGGATTGGCTGCATAGGGCATACCATATTACTCTTGAGCATTTTAAACAATCCAAGCTCGAGAAAGCCTTGGGCATTCAGGACAAGGCCAAGCGAGATAGCATCCGTGATTGGCATTTTGGTGCACAAGAGTGAAGTCAGAAAAGCTCCCATAAACTTGCCAAATGCACCAACGAGGGCGGTGGATTGCAAGATGGTATAATTTTTGAGTCGAAGGGCGCAGAGATCCATAACCAAACCATTTTTGGCGTAGAAGATGGGCATAAAGACCCAGGAGATGATGAGGTCGAGCTTCTCCACGAGAGCAGACCCGACTGGTGGCCCTGCCGGTATCGTCAACCCAAGAATGAAAGGTCCATAGTATGTGTGTAAACCTGTGGCATGACTGAAAAGGCCAGTCACCATGACCCCAAGAAGTAGATGAACCACGTGACTTTCCTTCATTGGCTGTCCCACTGGGCTCGACCTCCGCATCATCCATTTGAGTACGGGCCAAATGACCAAAACGATGACAAGCGCAACCACAGCACCGGTGGCCACTACTGATAGCACGTTGTATGTATCATTTCCGGACGATATCTTGGCCACAATAGAGATTGTCATCACACACAAGCTGCACAAGCCGCTCACAATGGAAGAAGACATTGCCACCCTCCCAAAGTCAGAGTTGATGATCTTCAGCTCGTGCAGAAAGAAAGCGATTGTTGGGAAGGTCAGCACACACTCTGCTAGAGCCACAGCCGGAAGTGAATTGGCGAGGTTCGTCTCCAAATTGACGTGGGTTTTCAAGAGAGCAGACCATCCTTGAGTCAATAGAAAAGGGATGGCCACTGTCACAAACCCAATGGCAAATGTCTTTCTGTCGATCTTCTTGACGATGGAGGGATCGGTTTGCACTCCGATGAGGAAGAAGTAGAACATGAATCCAAAAGAGGAAATAACATCCAGCAGTATGAAACTTCTGAGAGGAAAAAAACTATCGATAAATGCATCAATCCGGCCTAGAATCGAAGGACCTAGTATTATACCCCCCTGTTAGGTAAATCATAACCAATCAACAAAATTTTATATTTTTTTGTTTTTATTTTGCTATTTTAAAATACAATAAAGTTTTGCATTATGCTGCATGCATGCAATGTAAACCTAAACCTCTCTGTTTTTCTTTATTTGTGTTGCAATGAGAGATTGAATTTGGAAATGGAAAGAACTTGATGATGGTGTTATAATGAATGATAGAGAATAATATGGAGGTACTTACTAAGACTTGCGCGACGATGATGGGTTGGCCGAGAGGCTTGAGGAGGAGAGAGGTGAGGAGGATAACACCAGTGGCGAGAGAGAATTGCATGAGAAGAAGAGGGGCTGAATAAAGCAGGGGATTATTATGATAGAAAAAGCCCATGGAATGTATCATGGTCACCGACGTACAAATGGTGGTGAAATTCTTCAGCGGAATTGAATGGGTGGTGGCGTAGGTTGCTATGTCCTCCGGTTCCATAGCAACGGAACCCATGGCTGTAGCGAGGCAGGCCTCTCTGGCCTTACACAGGCTAAGCCTGGGAGGACGTACGTTCCAACGACAACCCTCAACGCAATCTCAGAGAGGAAGAGAGGGACAACCCCAAAAACAAAAAACTGATCAAAGAAAACCAGAGAGAAACAGAAGGAGAAGAGAAAAAGAGAGAGAAACTCAAGTGCAACGTGGTGGGTCTAAATTTGACGTTGACTATGATATGACTGGCAACTTATTACGCCTTACGCGTACATAGCAAGCCAGAGGCTTGAATTATAGTCATCCAAATATTTTGGGAGGGGAAGGCTTACGTCCAGCCTCGGTGAAATCACGTATGTAACATCATCTTCTTAATTTTTTTTTTCTTTTTTTTTTTTGTTGAAATTATCATCCAAGTGATGCACCATCTGCAAATATCCATTTTCCGGATGATTCGTCTGTCATCTCATAAGAAATTGATAATAAGAAAATAATAATAATAATAAGAAGAAGAAAAAACAAATTAAGGACAGTTTGTTGTAAACAAAATTTTTTTTCATTGATACACTGGTACAAAAATTGACATTTGTCAATGACCTCTCTTCCTCATGTACACTATATTCCGGTCAACCACTGTAAGGCTTCAAAACTACGTCAATGCTCTAACTTCGAAACAAGAAGAATGGACAACTTAAAAGGGGAAAAATCCCCAAGATATCTATGTTTCTTAAATTTGCTGTACAACTTCTACACTAAAAAAAGAGAAATCTTACAGGATGCAAAGCATGTCTCAATCAGCGAGTCGATGGATCTCGCCCATCAGTATCCGGTTGCTGGAAACCTTAAAACCAAGGAGAGCAGGATCAATCTGCCTTCCTTTCTTCCCTTTCTTCTTGCCACTTCGCCCCACTTGGCTACCTCCATCAGACGACTCCAATGCAGATGCTGCTCTGTTGGCTGCATCAGCCTCTGCAATGACTGGTTTCTTGAGCATGTCTATGAATGATGTCTCGGACACAGAAGCATCACTGCAAGATGAAGTCCTCCTAAATTGCGCATCGTTCTTGCTAGATGCTTGAGTATCAGAGACAAGGGTTGCGGGCGGATTTCTTTGCTTGACAGGCAGAGATAATGCTGCCTCAGACAAGACATCCTGGGAAGATAAAACTCGGCGTCTATGCAAAGCATTGTCAGACCCTTTGGTTATAGCAGGAGGCAGCCTGTCAATGGAGCATAAAGAATACAATGAGACTGATAACAGTCTAACAGGGAATTCAGAATATGAATTAGGAGATATCCCTAATGTGCAAACTGTAATGAAAATAACACTATAAGTGTTTATTAAAGGAAACAAAATCAGTTACATCCACCAGCTAATTGCACATCACTAGAGAATCATGAATAATCAAAATGACGCACATAGGGACACAGGTTAATGCAAAGTGACCATAAACCAAAAAAATCAAAGGAAAAGGTAATTCTATTAAACAAAGAAAGGAAAAAAAGAAAAAGAAAAAGAACACTACCTCCCATTAGAAACCTCTTCTCCAATCTGTTTATCTAATCCTGTCTCTGAGCTGTAGAAGTTCCCACATCCACCACCTGTACCATTTAAAGAGTTTCAAACTCGTTTAAAATGAAAATGAGATTAACTAAAAATGAAGATCATTTGACAAATTACCAGCACTGCTTAGTGAGCTTTGCCTGCTATGGGCATTACTACGAAGTTCCCCGCAATCAATTGCAGTTTCTTCTTGGTCTGTCACGTTTCCTTCGTACCCTGAAACTGACCTGCTCAACATGCCTTTCACCCCTTGTTTCTTCCAATTATTACCCTCCAACTCTGACACACCATCACTCACAGCTGATTTACACATGAAGCTAGTATCCACATGAGAAGTATGAGAAACGTCCCTAGGTCCAGACACGAACAGCTGATCCTCCATAAATGCTCTGGAATTAGATCTAAACGGAACTCTTTCACTAGTTGCCAGATTGCTTGACTGTTCATTCATACCTACACCACCCAAATGGTCCTGGAACAAAACATTATAGTTGGAATTCTGTGGTCCTTCTGTGTTCATACCAACTGGTTGATCCCGGAGAAGACTAAATGGAAGATGTACAGACCCTCCCCGACTTCTGGAAGATGATAACTGATGCTGATAATCAACTTCTGATAACTCGGTAGATTGATGACCCAGTTTTTGGTGAAGGTCCATCAAAATTTGTTTTGAGTGTTCCTTATCACCATTAGCCCACATATTTGACTCAGCAAAAGCCATGGTAGCTTCTGAATCTCGTCGTTTTTGTTCAGTATCAAGATGCAAATGCGGTCGATGTGCTTCAATGCAGCTATTTTCCAGCTGCCCACTGTTCCCACAGGGTAAGCGTTCCAAACCAACTGAATGAGAAGAAAAAAACTCATCAGAAACCAGTTGACGGTTAGAGGGCATCCCAGAAGAAATGGAGTCCTGTTTATCAATAGAGCACTTACGCAGATACTGATCCTGCAAATCTAGACCCTGACAATATGCATTCTGAATATCAAAGTTCATCCCATGTCGCTCCCGTGAGTCATGATTCCAGTTGAGATGGCTTAGTTGCTGTTCATGGGTGGGAAACCTCTGCTGTTGCTGGTAATTTTCTGAAGAACTAAATGCAACCATCTGAGCCTGGTGATGGCCAGCAGGATCCCTGGCAACATGACTTGCTTCATCTGCAAACCGAGGACCACCTAAACGTCTTTCCCCTTCCATCTGCAGCTGCTCCCTCAATGCCACAGATAACTGCTGTGCCTGCAACTCTTGCTGCTGAAAACGAAGTTGCAGCTCTGAAGGGTGCATATTCCCTTGCTTGGCCTGAGATATGAGGTCAAGAAAATCAGTCTGTCCAGGGCGTCCTATATTTGCTTGGATGATCTGCTCTAGCAATGGATCCTGTATGGAGGAATGGGAAGGGTGCAAGTCATTTCGAAATTGCTTCCTTAAACTTAATTGATCTAAAGGGTTGCCATTTGTGGCATCAATCTTCCATTGCCCATAACCAGAATCAGACATCTGTTGATGCAAAAATTGTTCAAGGAGCAAGTGTTGAGTTTGAGATTGCTGTTGCTGCTGCAGTTTCATCTGGTGATGTTGAAGCTGCTGTTTCAAGTGATGCTGTTGCTGAAGCTCCAACTGACGCTGGCGTTGCTGAAGTTCCAGCTGACGCTGGTGTTGCTGAAACTCCAACTGACGCTGGTGTTGCTGGAGCTCCAACTGACGCTGACGTTGCTGAAGCTCCAACTGATGCTGATGTTGCTGAAGCTCCAATTGGTGATGCTGTTGGCGAAGCTCCAACTGACGCTGCTGTTGACGCTGTAGTTCAAAGAGATGCTCCATATCTGCAACAGGATGATGGAACGGCTGGATATTAGGGTTATTGCTGTCAGAAAAACCAAATCCAGGGAATTGGTCTACACCAGTCCCTGCACCATGCGCAGCAGGAAGCAGAGATGGATGGCTCAGCTGCTGAAGCCGTTCTTTTTGTAACTTCTGTGGCATTATATGCTCAGCAAGGCCGAAGCCACTGATTTCTTTCCCCAATCGAGAAAGATGGTGAGCATCTATAGAACCCAGACTAACATTAGCGTTATTTCTTATATAATTATCAGACTGTGTATCCACAAAGGAAGGTTGATCAATCATGGGACCAAGGGGATTCTGACTAGCAATAGTGGCACCTCCTTCAAAGAAAGAATCTCTCAACTGAACCTGATCATCCATGCCTAAAGACGCATGGGATGATTGAGCAGACCTTAAATGGGAACTACCTCTAAGCTCTGACATCAACAGGCCAAAAGGATGCAACTTATCATTCGGCTGACTAGGCAGGTTAGTTTCTGAAACTTCATTTGAAAGGGAAGGAAGGCTAGGAGAATTTGAAATTGAGCCATGAACGTCCACTGAAGACCTCAAAAGGCAATCACTGCTACTTTTAGGCCTTCCAGGAAATACAATTTCTGCATACAACAAAAAAGAGAAGCAATTAAAGTGACAACATAGACATAAACATAGAAAATGATAAGACGCACAACACACCTTCATCTTCTGCAACAAAATTTTGAATGCTTTGATTGTCAAGGTACTGGAGTTCAGACTGATAACTATGATTAGGGATTCTTGATTGAACACTATCACTTGGGGTAGCCTCCAATACAGAAGGAGTCCACTGCTGACTATTTAGAATATTAGACCCCCCAGAGTTAGGTGCAGATATTCTCTCTTCCAAGCTGCCTTTAATGACATCCAACGGCTCTAGCTTAGCATGCAAACTAGAGTTAGAGACATATCCAGATTTAGTTTTCAGATGTGGCATCACATCACCAAGTTCTTGATAAGGAGATCCATCAGGGGCATCAAACAAGCGGACTGGTAAGTCAATTCCAAAAAACCCTTGCTCAAACCATGCGATTATGTCAATCCCCAAGAAAGGTCCCTGGGTGTTCCCTTGGGGATCAAGATAGCACAAACTTAAATCCTCGGGTGAGACAATTCTGTCTGACACATGCGCCTCGTTGCTCTTGACATAGTGACGATCACTGCTTGAGGTTTGCTGTAAAGATGGAAAATAAAATAAGGAACTTGGATTATTAAGAAGCTGGCTATCAATTTCAACTGTTCTGATGTAACATGGTCCAACAAAGGATGCTTCTGCAAACCAAAATATCTCACCTCCTGGTATCCAGAATTTCTCAGTTCAGTAACGTCATTGCTGGGGCCATCAATCCCTCCATCAGCCGGTGCTTTGACTGTCAGAACTTTCTGCTCACCTTCAGTAGCAACACTTTCTGCAAAAAAATGGAGTGTTTTAACATACAACACATGACAACAATACCAAAAGTATCAAACGAAGGAACCAGAATATTAGGTTAAAACTGCTTTTCCTTACCCTTTAAAATATGCGCCTGTGAGCCACAAATAGGTGACACCTCAGGACCAGTAACTTGAAAAGAATTGTTTAAAATGACCTCTCCAGTAGATTGGACATTTTGTTCACTGTTAGCTGCAAAGTTTCCTTCCTCTTTGCTTAAAGTGACATTACTAGTTCCTGAGTAAATGAGAAAACTTGTATCAGAAAGAAATGATGAGGATTATTAGGCAGGAGTCCAACAGAATGCAACTTAATACCTTTAGAATCATCTTTTAATACATTCTTGTCTTTAGGGGAGTTGTATAACACTCCACTGCTAGTAATGCTTCCCTTCAATATATCTCTCAGGCAAGCCTGAAAGCATCACATCAGTAAATAATAGTGATCAAAGAAACATTTCACCACTTGCTTATTTAACTATTATAATTAGAGAGCAAGTACGTTATCAAGAAATAAACATGTCATAGATTTCTACATATATATATATATATATATATGCAAGCATGTGTGGATATTTAAAAAAATTTAGTATACAATCCATATACCTCTTCATCTGCATCAGGTGCAACAAAAGCCAATGGCTCAGTAGAGCCTACTTGGGTTATTGGTGATACCTGCTCCATCCCATCAGGCATGGAATCAAAAGTTAAATCAATCTTTTGCTTACGATAAATGTCAAGGAGTTTCCCCCTGGGGTAGCAATACATATTGAGAAAGGGACTAGCTTTTCCTAATACAGGTCTGCCAATCTGCAGAGTTCCGTTAGTGTTTAACCTCCCTCGTCCAGCAGTAAATCCTACTTTTTCCACCTGTCCTCTAGCCATCCCAAATCCCGGTGCGGCACGATATGGGGCTGCCCCACCTGATTGAACCTCCATGCGATGGCGTGGCCTCCACTTATCCCGAGAATCACTATCACGTTCAGAAGCTGCACGATTGCTATTGGAAAGAGACTGCTTGTCAACATGAATATCTTCCTTCTCAACATCTGTTTTTTTCTCTATTCGAGAGTCCTTGTCTTTATCTTCAGGGCCCCACCTTGATGACCATTTGTTATCTCTTCGGGATTCATGCCAGCGGTCAGAAGACAGTACTTTATTCTCAGTAACATCCTTAGTTGAAGTGGCACCTACATGGCGATCTTCTGCTCTACCATCAGTAGTATCCCTAGTTGAAGTGACACCTACACGGCGATCCTCTTTCTTGCGATCCCTCCTACCAAGTAAGCCTGTTTCCCTCTCCTCCTCACGCCAACGGCGGGTAATATCTAAATCAGGTGCATTCCTCCTCCAATCTTTTTTGTCCTGAGATCCATCTAAATGCCAAGTGTCTCTTGAATTGGGATCAGAAGAGTTTCCATGAGGCAAAGAACCAGGTGCATGCATTTCCTGTCATTTTTATCGGTATTCAAAAATTGGTTAACTTCTAATCACTAGTCAACTATGAAGACAAAATGCACTAAACTCTTCTAATAGCCAAAAAGATAAGATCTAAAATTGGGTCTTAGCATAAATCATAGTTTTTTTTTTTTTTCCAATTCAACCGATAGATCAGATGCAGGATTTAACACATTAAGCATACCAAGAAATTGAATTCACAGGCTGGGCAGACATGAAAACGCAGAACAACAAAAGGGTATAGAAAATACAAATTGAGAGGCTTACAACCACACTAATGCACTTAAGGTACTAGAATTTCATAAATTATGGTGTGCAGAAAGATAAAGCTTTTTTAAAAGTGTAGAGGGGGGGTGAGAAAGAGAGTTAAGATATCAAAGCGTTCTCTCAAAACAAAAAAATCTGACAAGTGTAGATGCACTTGTATTAAGCCACACTAACATTAAAGATTTAGTTAAAATCACTTTATTATAAATAACAGTAGAAACGAACTGACACACTGGACCACAAAAAACAAATATACTTGTATATATAGCTTATTGAAACAGCAATAAGAGCAAATTTGGAAAAAGAAAAAAGAAAAAAGAAATGCAATGTACATACTCCTGATGTTCCAGTAACCAGTGTCTTGGAATCAACTGGTTTAGCGTATAGCCATTGTGGAGACAAAGGTATGCTGCTCTCGGATGCTACTTGATCTGCAATTAAGATCATAATAAATAAATTAATTTACAGGCACCTGCGGTATTCATGATAAAAACAGTAAAATGATAGCCAATAAGGTGAACAAAATCGCATATGTGGAAAACAATGCAAACTTAGAAAAGGAGCACAACCACCAATTGACTCATCAAGGGACCCTGTTAGCGCCTTCTCCTCACCATTTCCTTCCAAGGCTTCATCTAAAATGGCAAACAGAGAGATACATTTACTTAAATTTTTGGAAAGCAGAGTGTCCATAATATGAAAATCCAAGCAGTTCACCCACCGTAGGTAAACTTAAAATAGGGGGAAATAACAGTGTTCGATACACTACTGAAATTCTAATGAAAATTACAAGCAAAAGATACTGTACTACTAATGAAAGACAAAGGACAGGAACACCTTGGCAACAGAATAATTCAAAATTTTGTGTTCAAATAAACAACAAAACACAATGCAATAACAATATCATGAACATCCAAAAGCTCTTAATGCATGAAATATAAATTATGCATATACATGTATGTTATCTGAAGATAATATAAAACTACTAAGAAAAAAGAATCAACAACACCAACCCTAATTAATCAGCTAGACGAATAATAGATATATAAGTATAAAGATATGTATATTAATATGAGATATGTATATTAATATGAGATATGTATAAACACTTGTATAGGTACACTGACGAATTATTGAAACCAGGACCAATTTGTAATAGCGAGAAAGATCGAGGAGAAAATATATATATATGCGAATAACAAGAATGAGAATGATAAATAGCGAGAAAGGATGCAATGTGAAGAGATACGGATTGAGAAAAGCCCAAGAACACGAACCGTTGGTGGAGAAGTGTGCATCGGCCATGTTCGCGGGGAGGAGATCTTGAGGAAGACTGACTTTTCCGTGGGCCATCGGCATCCAAAACGATTCGAATTACAGAAGATTTCCAGGCAAATGTCAGAGAAGAGAGAGCGCAGCTAATTATGCTTCGAGATGAGGATAGAGAAAGAGGAAACGAAAATAGCTTCTGCAATCGAACACTCGCAGATGACGTAAATTACACGGAGACAGACAGAGAGAGATTTCTAGGGTTTGAGGAATTGCAGGGCTGGCGAATAAGAGAGAGAGGTCGCAGAGGGTCAGAGAGAGAGGGTGAGGGTTTGGGATGTGTATGATCAGAACAACCGAAGCGAGTGTATTTTTGTGGAGACCTCGCAAAACTCTATATATGCAATTAAGGCACTGGAATTTGTTTTTTCAGTTAAAAATGTTAAAATATAACGAATTTTTTATTTAGGGGAAAAATAATTGCAAAGTTTCTTCTTTTCTTAAATGTTTTTTTTCTTCTAATTGCTATCTTTGTACTCTCTTGGTGCATATTATTTTTTTAATAAAGCATCTCTTCCAACAACAAAAAATGTTTTTTTCTTTTAAAAAAAAAAGTTAATTAGGCAACATTTTCGCATCTATAAACGAGTTTTAAAAGTACTAAAATGAGAGAGGGAGAAATGCATAATCTTTAAATTGCATCAAAAGAAAAAAAAAAAAAAAAAAAAAAAAAAAAAAAAAAACTAATACACTGAAGGTGTAATAAACCTTAAATAAATAAATAAAACTTCAAAACACATGTCCACTCTTGTTTTCACCACTCTCTCTTAAACATAGTCTACTTAAAGATAATGGGTTCGTTCTCTTTGGAAAAACAGAAAAGATAATTGCCCTACCAACTAGCCAAACCCGTTTGTCCCAAAAATACCTAGCCAACTAGCCAAACCCTGAACCTAGCCAACTAGACAAACCCACATACATGCAGGTAACGGATTAGTTAGCCAAATCCTGACCAACTAGCAAAACCAGCATATATGCAGGTAATGGATAATTAGAGTAAGTTCAATTGAGGTCAATCACAGTTAAATGAACCAAAATAAAAAATGGAAAACCATAATAAAGAAATGGAAACCAAACAGAACTTTAAACCCTATTCTATTCTATGACTAAGAAACAAGAAATATCATCGCACAGAAATTGTAATCATGAAATGTAAAATAAATGATAATCATTAGAAAGCCCAACAACCGTAACAAAAAGGGCATGTCCATGAATAAGTCTAATCCAAACAGCTAAACAACATTGCAGCCTCAGACGCATCCTCAGGAAACAAAACCTCTGCGGTTGATCTAAATAAACTTGAACAATCAGAATTCTAGAACCAGACCCGGACAATCTTATCCTAAGTAAAAAAGAAATACAAGATCAACCAAAATTTAATTCATCCTTTGAGCAGCTTCTTTTGCTAGGAGCCTCTCTTTCGCCCTAGTTTTGGCCTGGGATTTGGAACCCATGATGCCACCACCCCACTTTTTCCTGTACTCATCATACTTGTCATTGAAGTTGGCCTGCAACCAAGTGAAACACCATGGATTAAGCATTCCACCAACCATAATACGAACAAGTTCAAGCAACTGCATCAACAAAAATTGCAAAAGGTTAATTCTACCATACCTTGATTGCCTCTAGCACCTTGCTGAACTCCAATTTATCTTCATTCTTGACTGTTGTCAAGCACAAAACTGATGCAGTTTTCTTATGGACAATCTGACAGAAAAGCAAATAAAAGTTAATTCGGTCCTATTTTTTTGTCAAAGAGGCCATGAAAGCTGAGAACGCAGACATATAAGTAAAATTACCGATCCCAAGCGTGCTTTGCCCTTCACTATGCAATATGGGATTTCCATCTTCCTACATAATGCAGGCAGCCAAACCACCAACTCTATTGGGTCAACATCATGTGCGATAACAACAAGCTGGGCTTTGTTCTGCAAGCAAAATGCAATTGAAAAAAAAATTCATTACACAAACGCGAGCACATTGACAAGGAATATAAAACACATGGAAGTGGCAGGGAACAAGACCTGCTCAATGAGGTAGGTGACATGGTTGAGACCATATTTCACAACAATAGGTTTTTTGGCTTCAACAGTTTTTCCCTCAGACTCTGCTTGTGCCCTCTTCAAAAGGCGCTCCTTCTTTGCGGCTTTGTCTTCTGGCCTATACTTGAGGAGCATCTTGAACAGGCTGGTAGCTGCACAAAGGTTTAGGAAACAACGTTCTAGTTTCAGTATTTCCACAAAATACAATGTACATTATACATACAACACATCAAGCATCAAATCATGAAAACGGGTTACAAGGCATAACTAGATACAATTTCAAACAAATCCAGGAAACAACCCATTATGCTAAATGTTGGTAATAGCTAGCATCAACATTCCACATTTCCTTCAACATACTGCCAAACTTTGAGATTCAACAAAATGCATAGCAACGTGGAAAGTATAACGCAAAAGTGGTATTGCAACATAACACAGAATTAAGAAACTTGTCAATGGCAGTCCTGAACAGACAAAAAAACACTGCTCAATAAACTTATTGATCCAATCTAAATTTCAACCACACTGTCTAATGTTCGCCTAAAAGAAAAACCTAACAGTTATATTTAGATTAACAAACAATCATCTCCATAAAAATAAATTTTACGGAGAAACAAAAAGAAAAAGAAACAAGAGAAATGTGAGGGTTAACATGATTACCCAGGTTCTTGTCGAGGGTCTTGGTGAACTGGTTCAAAGCTGGTGGAACCTTCAACCTCTGCTTGAGGATCCTTTTCTTCCTCTGAACTTGAACAACCTTGGGCCATTTCACGAAACGGGTAAGATCTCTCTTTGGAGGCAATGCCCCTCCAATCCCAAACTGTTTGGGACGTTTCTCGAACAGTGGGTTCACCACTTTCTCCTGTAGCCACCACAAAAAAACCATCACAATCACTATATACACCCTAACACTCATCTATTAAAAGAAGCAAATAGCAAAAATCATTATACAATATATTGACATAGGAAATACGTACCGTCTTCTTCTTCGCTGCGACTGGAGCTTTGACACCTCTTTTCGGAGCCTGCATCGATTAGGTTGAGAAAACACAATGAATATTTTAAAAGGAAACGAAGACGTTGATGATTAAATACAAGTTCCTATGCAGCCAGAGCTAAAAATGGGAGACAGATGTTGATGAAGAAGGGTCTAGTACTCACCATTTGCGCAGGCTGCTCTTCAAGTTTGCTGGGTACCTCTGAAACCTGCGAACGGCGTAAACCCTAGAAGAAAGCCTCACGATTTATATATTAACTAACTGCACCTTTACGGGCTGGGCCTTGAAATGAGTTAAGCGCTGGCCTTTTGCATTACCGAGTCATTCTATAGTGAGGGCGCCTTAATAAGTCCATCCAGGCTCAATTTTAAACTCTGGGCCTCCGGCCCAAAATATAAAAAAGTAAATGAAGATACGACGTCGTTTGGCATCACGATCACGAAGAAAGCCCGTCACTCTTTGCTGCAGTTGGACGCACTTCGGTTTGAAGATATGCGGTAGATGAAACCAGCAAAAACAGCAATAGCTGCAGCAACTGTCAACAGCAGCTGAACATGAACAACCGAAATGTCGTCGTCTGCGACAATGGCACCGGGGTACTCTTCTCCTCTGTCTAACTTTTCTTGTTTCTCTCACAAGCACAGTAACGCACAGTATTCTAATCTGCGTTGAAAGATTTCATCGATCCAGCACATATTGACACTTTCTTTCTTGGAAGTTTGTTTGGTGTTCGTAAATTTGGAGTTAACTGATTCAGAGGCAGAGCTGCAAATCAAAAGTTCACCTCTGTTTTGGATCTGTAGGTGTTAGAATCATCATCATCTACTTTTGGTTTTGTAACTTTGTCAAATTTGTTTGCTTTAATTGCAGTATGTGAAATGTGGCTTTGCTGGAGAGAATTTCCCTACCTCTGTGTTCCCTTGCGTAGTTGGAAGGCCACTGCTTCGCTATGAGGAATCACTCATGGAACAAGAAATCAAGGTTAATACTTTTCATTTCTTTTTGGACACAATATGCACTCTTTCTAGTCCAACTTTACTCAAGGTTAAGAATTTTGTATGTCCTTAAGTGGCTCATCCCCTACAGCTTGTGATTTAATTATTAGTTCTGACTTTTGACAGCCCTTTTTTCCTCCCTTCAATTTTATAAATGCATTTAGGATGTCATTGTTGGAGAAGCTTGCGCAGAATTTCGGCATCAGTTGGATATAAATTACCCGGTTAACAACGGCATCGTGCAAAACTGGGATGATATGGGCCATGTCTGGGACCATGCATTCTACAGTGAACTAAAGGTAAACTTCTTACTGCCCTTGATTGTCAATTTTGTTATTATAGTTTCATCCGGATTGTTAATAACTCTGTTGCCTGTTTTGTGTCAACAGATAGATCCTACTGAATGTCAGATACTACTCACGGACCCGCCTCTCAATCCTTCAAAGAACCGTGAAAAAATGGTTTGTTTTGCAATCTATATACTATTAAGTTTTTTTTTTTTTTTTTTTGGTAATCGTATCTGTACCATAATAAATATTGTGAATATAGCGTTGGCATCTCATGGTTTGGCTTGATTCAACATTTCAGGTTGAGACCATGTTTGAGAAATACAATTTTGCTGGTGTCTTCATACAAATTCAAGCTGTATTAACATTGTATGCTCAAGGTGCTTATAAAGATGATTAAAGGTTAAATGTTTATATTTCTGTTCCCCCCCACTTCTTTTATATCTCCCCTTCTTGTTTAGTTCTTGTTATTCCTACAAATAAGTACGTGGCTTTGTATCTACCATGCTTGGAAAACATTGATGGGGAGAGTGAAAGCACTAGTGTGACTTGCCAGAATTATATGTTGGAACAGTCCATAACATACTATAACAACTGTTGCTACTTATGTTTAGCTATACTTTTGCTTCTTTTGGACATGGGCTTCAGCATTTCCTTGTTTTTTTACAGGTTTGTTAACAGGATTAGTTATTGACTCCGGTGATGGTGTTACTCATGTGGTAAATTCCTCAAGCACAACTTCTACATTATGTATTAGGAGTATTCGGAATAGCTTGGGTAGTGTACACTTTGTAATTATATGTTTGAGCTGGTTAGTTCTTGGATACTCCAAGGGAATGGAAACCATTTCATTAAACCCATTGAAGGGGAAATCAACTCTATGTCAGATTTGAGATATTTTTGCTCCAACCTCCTAGGTTCCAGTAGTTGATGGCTACTCATTTCCTCATCTTACAAAACGAATGAATGTAGCTGGCCGACACATAACATCCTATCTTGTTGATTTGCTCTCAAGGAGGGGGTGAGAATCAATTGCTTATAACTTAGTAAGATTGATACGATTTGTACTACCGTTGGTTCTACAAATGAAACTTTCTTTTATATTGAGAAATTGTAACATTTTTCCTGAAGGTATGCAATGAATAGGACGGCTGATTTTGAGACTGTCAGGGAAATCAAAGAGAAGCTCTGCTATATAAGGTAAACAAAAAATCTTATTCTATATTCTAATGTTGTGGAACTTCTTCTTTTTTTGGGGGGGTGAGGAATGTTGTGGAACTTATTGATTGCACGAATTATTATATCCAATTTCATGTAGTTATGATTACAAAAGGGAGTATCAATTGGGACTTGAGACAACCATACTTGTGAAGAATTACACTGTAAGTTGGTTTTCTTAGCATCTCATTAATTTTCATAGAGTCATTTTAATATATATGTTCAGTATCCTATTTTCATGTATGTCACTGTGTGCTTGCTGTGACACAAGTAGTTTCTTTTAATTTACATTGGTAAAATTACTCATTGAACAACCATTGTTGTTGTTGGTTTTGGTCTGTCTTTTTTCTGTTTGGTCCCCTCTTTAATCAAGAGTTATATATTTAGTTTGATCTTATTTCACTTATATATGTTGGTTTAATCAGCTGCCAGATGGAAGGGTGATTAAAGTTGGCACCGAAAGGTTCCAGGCTCCTGAGGCTCTATTCACTCCTGTAACTTTCCAATTTTTCTTGCTCTTCTCTTGATATAATCAACTAAATTGCTCGAATATATTTGCTTTTAGTCGTCAGAGTGATATTACCACCTAAAATACTGGTTTTTGGAAAAAAAAACTAAAAAACTAAAAAAATATATTATAACACTATTCTGACAGGTTGAAGGTTTTGAATATTCATTAATGTTTTCCTTGTACAGGAACTTATAGATGTCGAAGGTGATGGGATGGCTGACATGGTATTCCGCTGCATTCAGGAAATGGATATTGACAACAGGATGATGGTACTAATGTGAATCCTCTTACAAATGAAATGACAATTGATTAACTCTTTATTTGTTTGACAACATTGATTTATAATTTTAATGCATCTTGTGCAGCTCTACCAGCATATAGTTTTAAGTGGAGGGAGCACGATGTATCCTGGATTACCCAGTCGGTAATATTTAACCCTTCATTGCATCATAAGCTTCTTATTTAAAGTAGTTTCTTCCAGTTATATTCAACATGTGTGTATCAAGTTTCTGTATGTTTGATAACCTAGCATGAAACTGAGATTACTCTTTATTCCACACACACCTTGATCATTTTATTATTCCTTTTCCTGCTCCGCTAAAGTGAAGACAATTCACGATCATCCTTTTTCAGGTGCATAGTTTACGAACCACTGTTTACTGTCCAAAAGCCTCATAATACTAAGGGCATTTGCCTTGTTTGAAAGAAGCCTGAAATAGTCAGACATTGTAGTATCAATAATCAGCAATTTCACTTTCCTGGAATATCAGTCCATTTGGGATTAGACAACGTGTTAAAGGAATTGTAGAAAATTTTAGAACCTTAAAAATAAAATCCATGAGTTACTTTTTGACATGAAAAACCAAGTGAGTTCTTTTCCATCCCAAAGGCATTGTTTTTCCTTATTAAAAATAGAGTTAGGAACTTTCTGATATTAAATTTTGGTGTTTCTTCAGTTTGGAGAAAGAAATACTGGACCGTTATCTTGACGTTGTTTTGAAGGGTAACAAAGATGGACTGAAGGTATGATACGAGTTTTGTGTTTCATGGATTAGAAAGAGAACAATAGCTTTGAAAAATATGAAACAGGGGAAACGTGCTATTGTATAATGTTGGTATTAAAGTGGTAATAAAATGACGGTGGTTAGGTTGGGTAAATCCTGGTTGAATATGGCATAATAGACTGAGCTCAGTCGGTCTCTTTCTCATGCTCCAAAATTTGTGATGAACAGAAATTGCGATTGCGAATTGAAGATCCTCCACGAAGAAAGCACATGGTGTATCTAGGTGGTGCAGTTCTTGCAGGAATTATGAAGGTACGTGTCATTGCTTGTTCTCTCTATCTTTGAGATCAAATTTTTAAATGATGTCACTGGGGCATTCTTGTTTAATTCTTCCCATATCTGAGATAAGTAAGTGCAAGTGATCTAAAAATTTCAATGTGGTGGTTAACACATGCAGGATGCTCCTGAATTTTGGATTACCAGGGAGGATTATCTAGAAGAAGGAGTTGCTTGTCTAAGCAAGTGTGGTCAGGCATGACTTTTTGAGGTCAGTTTGCCACCCTCTTAGCTGTTTGGAAGAGTGACACCTGACAAGGAAAACCATGAGAGGCTAAGACATTAAAATATCCAATTTGTGTTCTGACTGAGTAACCTATAGGTGTTTTGAGTAACCGTGTTTACTTCCCTTGGTAGCTATGTTATGTATAAGCCTAGTGCAAAGAGTTTGTGTGATAAGAACCTATCAAGAGTTGTATCCTTATGGCTGGAATGTATGACATTAAAAATGTAGAAAATATTCTGTGTTTTTTAGTCTGTTTCCAATACAATTTATTTCCTTGTGGGAGAGTGAGGAGTAGCCATATTCCACGCCATTGCCCAACCACAATTGCAGACTTGCAGCCCATATTCCACGCCATGATTTTCTTCTCATAGTGCTGGTGAGAAAGTAAAACACGTCTTCTCTTGTTTTTTTTTTCAACCTTTAATGTGAAATACGGAAATGGAGTTAGATAGAGAGGTCAATCTTATCCTTTATAATACAGATAAAGCAACGCACTTTTGCCAAGAGACAACATATCTCGCATTTGAAAACTGCTTCTTCTGTTGATAAAAAATAAAGAATAAATAAAGAAAACAGTTGCGTCTTCTTCTGGAATCTCGTTGTTTTTTTTTTTACTTGATAAATATTTCATGACATAACCTAAATCCATTAGAATACTCGCAGTTGGTTAATAATTCATCCTTTTCCCAGTAGCCTTTTTGGTTGTTGCTCCTGCTCTTGGACTTGGTCTTCAAAGTTATAAGCAACTCTAAAGTAAATTATGCATGTCACTGTGTCCGTTAAAAAGCAACCTAATACCTATTGAGACAAAGATATTGAGGGTTTTATATTTTTGTTCACCTTATTGACCAAGATGGCTACCGGAACTTGGCATCCTACTTTCAATAAAATATCAGCAGATGCCGACCGGCCAAAAAGAAAATTATATTGATGAGAGCTGAGATGCAAATATTATTATGGCAAAACTTGTAAGAGACCAAGCAAAGCAAAGCGAGTTTTGGATACCAACCCCACCAAATAAGCCCCCACCCTTCTCCCTTGTGACAGTAGATTTCTTGGCTGGTGTGTTAGGTTCCAGTACCAGTGGCCTACCCCCACCCATCTGGCATATCAAGATTCAAGACCATCTCCATTGTCCATTGTCCATTGTCCAAGAAGAAAACACCATTTCAATTCAACACACAATTCCGTAGCATTTGCCAAAAACACTTGCTGTGCTCAGATTTCAGGCACAACTACCTGTCCCTTTCACATTATTATCTTCTTTTTCTTAAACAAGTAACACAACGCTTGTAAGTTGGGCCACTCCCTTTCCCTTTTCTATAATAACCCACCTCCTAATTCATCACCCCAAACCCATACTCTGTGAGAGATTCTGATCACCATCACTTTTTTGGTTTTTCTTGAATTCACTTCTCACCATATTCCTTATTTTCACAACTGTCCTTCCCTACACCAGTTTGCCCACATGGTTTGTTTTCTCATAAGCAGATAAATTGTGCATTAATTTACTATCATTCAGTTTTTTAGGCTTTCCAACCAATACAAAAATATTAAATAGATTGCTTCTTGTTCTCTGCATTTCTTGATATTGTGTTTCAGGTTGCTGAACTTGGAGAGTCTGCTGCAATGGACAACAACTCTAATGGTGGCGGCAATGTGTTCCAACTAAGAGTGAAGCAAGGAGAGCCAACTCTGGTTTCCCCTGCAGAGGAAACAGAGAAGGGTTTATACTTTCTCTCCAACCTCGACCAAAACATTGCGGTGACTGTTCGTACTATTTATTGCTTCAAGTCAGATGACAAAGGAAATGACAAGGCAGGGGAAGTGATCAAGAATTCTTTGAAGAAGGTTCTTGTCCACTATTACCCTCTTACCGGGAGACTAACAATCAGCTCAGAGGGAAAGCTCATTGTAGATTGCACCGGTGAAGGAGCTGTTTTTGTCGAGGCTGAAGCAGATTGTAGAATTGAAGATATTGGAGACATAACAAAGCCTGACCCTGAGACTCTTGGAAAGCTGGTTTATGATGTTCCTGGTGCCAAGAACATACTAGAGCTGCCTCCTCTGGTGGCTCAGGTTTGTAATTAAAACCTCTACAATTAATTTCATTTCTTATCTCTTGAGTTTAAATTCATAAATTGAAGTAGTCATGGATCATTCATTCTACCAGGTGACTAAATTCAAATGTGGAGGGTTTGCTCTAGGCCTGTGCATGAACCACTGTATGTTTGATGGCATTGGCGCTATGGAATTTGTGAACTCGTGGGCTAAAATTGCCAGAGGTTTGCCATTGACAGTGCCTCCATTTGTAGACAGAAGCATACTCAAAGCACGGAACCCACCAACTGTAGAGCACCTGCATCAAGAATTCTCAGAGATTATTGGCACTTCCAGCGCCAGTAACGACCTTTCTGAAGAAAAAATGATATACAGCTCCTTCTGCTTTGACAGTGAGAAGCTTGAAAAAGTGAAAATGAAAGCCAGGGAAGACGGGGCTCTTGAAAAATGCACTACATTTGAAGCTCTCTCAGCATTCGTGTGGAAAGCTCGAACCAGAGCTCTAAAACTGTTGCCTGAACAACAAATAAAGCTCCTATTTGCTGTTGATGGGAGGCCTAAGTTCAGCCCACCACTGCCAAAAGGGTACTTTGGCAATGGCATTGTGTTGACAAATTCCATCTGCCAAGCAGGTGATCTGCTGGAGAAGCCACTCTCACATGCAGTTGGGCTGGTTCAAGATGCAATTAAGATGGTCACTGACAGTTACATGAGATCAGCCATAGATTATTTCGAACTGACAAGAGCTAGGCCTTCTTTGGCCTCCACCCTCTTGATCACAACTTGGTCTAGGCTGTCCTTCTACACAACTGACTTTGGCTGGGGAGAGCCTATACTTTCAGGTCCTGTGGCATTGCCTGAGAAGGAAGTCATCTTATTCCTTTCTAATGGGACAGAAAAGAAGAACATAAACGTGCTTTTGGGTCTTCCAGCTTCTGCCATGAAGGTGTTTCAGGAACTGATGAATATCTAGATCAACAACAGCAATAATGAATTATTTTTCAAAAGCTCTTGTATTTCCAAATTATTGTTACTTGTTGTAATATTATTATTTGATGCGGACTACTGCTATGTGACTGGTCAAAGAAAAAGTATGCTGAAAGCTTATGTAACACGTGTGCATGGTATTAATGATGGATTTTGTTTGCTTTGTGGGAGCTTAAATTAATGGTGGTCCTGCCTTAATCAAATATCAATTTTCAATGTTTCCATGATTTATGTATGAATCTCCGTTACTTTTAAAGATATTTAGTCATGTATCCATTCTTAGCACTAATGATATAAATAAATCCTACACCATTTAATTTCTATAAACAAATTCAAAAAAAAATCCAAAAAATGAAAGCTGGCCCTATTGAATTTAATTTTAATTATTAAATTACTTTGATGCCCTATTGAGTGTTATGAGTTTTTTTAAATGAGGTT
Organism: Prunus avium; assembly: GCF_965620075.1. NCBI lineage: Eukaryota > Viridiplantae > Streptophyta > Magnoliopsida > Rosales > Rosaceae > Prunus > Prunus avium. Next base: position 40,531,006 of record NC_142286.1, read on the forward strand.
TTGAGGTTGAGCTTGTTTTAAGAGATAGATAGCAGTTTTGTAATTTATAAAAAATTTAAAGTCTTTTTGTTTGTTATGTTGTAAATGAACTTTAGATATGTTTCTAAGGTCCATTTCATATAGGATTTTTTTTTTATAATTTGGACCTTTATATTGGATATAATAGTAAATCTTCCTTAATTTAATACGGTAGCATTTCTTTCATGTTGTATCTTAAACTCACTTTGAACCTCGGTTTTTTTATAATTAGTTAATTATTAACTGTTATGTTACGTTTCACATTAGATGATAATGAAAAATCGAGATAATAGGGGAAAGTGAAACAAAATATTATTCTATATGGAAAGTGAGAACAACCTCGGACTGTCACACACGTGAGAAAATGAGAATGCTGTACACATACAAATTTAGATAAATGCGTACGACGTCGTTGCCTTAGCAGATATGCGTTTTGAACTACTTGACGGCTAAAACCCCTAAAGAACGGAAGGGGTGATTTAGGAAGTATAAAATCCCGACCGTACTGTAATTATCAAAAGAGAAGCCAAGAGAGGGACAGAGGAATAGCCGGAAGCCAAACTCAAAAAACAACCCGTTAAACTTGAAAAAGCCTTCGTCTTTGGGAGCTTCTGAGTCCGAATTCAGCTGGGTCAGCTTCGCCTCCACCCCTCCAACTAATCCCGTATTCTCATTCCAACCGAAACCCAACCATCCATGGATGAACTGGTGCGTGCTAGCTGATTCTCTCACCCCACCACATTCTTAGAAACACAAAAAGGTGCCTACTTCAAGCTTTAGGGTTCCAATTCTTAGTCCTCTTGTTTTCATTCTGGTAATTATGCTTTTTTATTCCCTAATTCTACTTTAGGGCTGTAGTTGTATTCTCATGCAAAGCCCACGAATGTCTGCCTTTTTTTTTCTTATGCTTATTTGAGGATTTTTGTTTTTGTTTTTTGTTTTTTGTTTTTTTTTTTGTGAATTTTTTAGTAACATTTTCAATAACTGCTTTAATTGGATAGGCAAAGTTAGGGATAACATGTAGATAATGGGAAAAAAGAAAAGAAATTTTGGGGTTTGGGTGATGCTGTTTTCATTAATCTGTTATGCTTGGTCATTGAGTATTTAATTTCACTGTGATTAGTCATTGCGGTTGGGGTGAATTAATTATTTAATTTCACTGTGATTGTTCATTGAGTATTTAATTTTGAGTATCTGCATGATTCTGAAGATGGAAACCTTATAAACAAACATATTTGATGTTTGGTAGTTTGTAGATACCATGAGGGAGTATCATGTGTTGCAAAATTTGGTAAAGAAAATACGAAATTGAATGAATTGGCATAGAGAATCAGATTCGGAACAATAATTCATGTTTGATTGTCTTTCTATCCTTTTCATCTTGAAGTTATTGCCAAATTGTTGTATGTAGTGCAGAAGCCATTTGGTAACACTGTTATTGGCATATACAACTAAGATTTTACTTTCTGATCGTTAACCACGGAAGGAAACTTCTCATTCATTCATTGCTTAATCATTACATGTCAACTATCCCAAAATGAAGAAAAATGTAGTACCTTACAGGCGAACACAATGTGAAAACCTATTCTTGGAATCTGGCATCAGATTGTACGGAATTGGCCGCAACTAGATCATCTAGAGCAACTCTCTCTTATTGATGAACATATGCTTCCAAACCTAGAGCCTGAAGATAAACTATCTAGCCCAAGAGAAGGCCCAAGGGCTGCCCAACGGCTTAGATGTATCATCTGAAAGTGTAATAAAATCCTTTTTCATCTATCAGTCTCACAAATGGTTTGAAGTGTATAGGCAACGCCGCCATCGTTACATCTTAGAATTTCTAGATATGGAGTGGATTTATCTTTATTTATTAGAGATAGCCATCTAAATCGAGTTTTTAACTGTATTATCTCCTCCCTCCAGAATCCAAGAATGGACAGAAGTATGAAAATTGAGGAGGAAGCTTTGTCCCATATTATGAAACAATTGTGTACTGCCAGTTAGCACACAAGTATTGTCTTTATTGTTTTCTCATAGTGGATTTAGGTATCAGATGTTCCAGGCTTTGTACGGGCCTAATAGCCAACTCCAGATTCAGAGTCAATTCACTGGCTATATTTTCTTTACTATCCCTGTCTAGATTTAAAAACATTTCTATCTGAATAGTTTTTTTCGTTGTTGTCATAGGCACATTCCATGCCCTTGTTTTAGGTGAAATGGAGAGGAAATTATCCTTTCAAGCTCTGGTTTGGGTACTGGAATCATTATAAATTTTGAAGAATTTATCATAGGAAGCACTCATAGTCTAAAATTGTGAACATGAAGAAAAATTGCTATGTTATTTCTCAAAAAACATAAAAACTGTACCAATAACAAATCAATGTGAATCTGTTGACTCTAATCATGGTCCATGGTGATGATGAACTTGACTGTTTGCAACTTGCAAACGCAAGATTTCCCAATATTCAGGCCAACCATTGAGTTTTCTAAAGATTTTGTTTAACCTTTCAAATTGTAACCCTGTAATTTATGCTTCCTTACTAATCACATGAAACTTTGTTCTCAATATGTTGTGCCTCTAGTTGTCTTACTAGGTGAGGATATGTTTTCTATATATATTTAAATGTTTATTTGTTTTGCGTGAAGGTTTTCTCAGTTTAAAAGCCTGCATTGTGCATTGTTAGTTGGACCAAATCTTACTGGAATCATGGGAAGTACATTTAATCCGCAGATTTTAGTGGAAAAGCTAGCCAAGCTCAACAACTCGCAAGCAAGCATAGAGAGTATCCTCTTTCTGACATCATATGGAAATCAATGTTTTCTTTAGATTTTTTTAAAGTATAAATCTAGACCATTTTCCTAACTGTTTTGACTGACATAGTGAGTCAGGTTTCTTTTTGTGGGATAAAGTAGCATCCTTTTGTTTCATAATTCTCTTACATATCTCATTTCTTTGAAATTTTGGGGTACCTATGAGGATTTATTTGTGCAGAAAGCTTAATTGGATTTTGCAATCCATTGTCAAATCCACATATTCAATGGATTTTCCATGTCAAATTTGAATTCCTTTACCTGCTACTCCATGATCACTGTTTACTTTATTGTTCAGTTGATATTTATACTTTCTAAGCAGTTCATTTACAAGTTTTAACTAATACTTCTTGTTATCTTTGGTGTTAATTACTTGGATGTTCTCCTTAATGCAATTAAGCTTTATCACATTGGTGCATTTTCCATATGAATAAAGCAAGACAAGTTGTTGAAACATGGGCTAGGCAATTTCATTCCGCTCCACGTGAGCAGAGATTGGCTTTCCTCTATCTTGCAAATGATATTTTACAGAACAGCAGGCGAAAAGGTTCGGAGTTTGTTGGTGAATTTTGGAAGGTTCTTCCAGATGCTCTTCGTGATGTAATTGAAAGTGGAGATGAATTTGGAAGAAATGCAGCACAACGACTGGTATAACTGTGTAACCTCTTTTCTACATTTTTTATAAGAGAACCAATTGGAATCAGTTGTCCTGGAGATTATTTTATTTTTTCTTGAGAACCTTGAGAAAACCATAATTTTATGAGTTTATAAGGTGCATAGAAGGACTCAAGTATGTAGAAACATTGCAGCATGATGCATTACAATGCCTTTCCAAAGAAGCTTCTATGAGCCTTTTAAATGTATATATCTCACTTATATATGTGTATGTATATGCATCATATACTCTTTTTTCTTGAATGCTTGCAATCGTGTCGCCCCAATTGTTATTTTTGTTTGGTATTTTCATCTTTATTATTAGTGGGTGAAATGTATATATATATTAAAATTTTATTCTAGAGACTAGTATGTAGCTGTTGCTGATTGTTCTGTTTCCATTTTTTACTTATAGGTTGGTATATGGGATGAGAGAAAAGTTTTTGGCTCTCGGGGTCAAATTCTCAAGCAAGAGTTTGTAGGAAAGCACCTGGAAAATATTAATAGAAATGGGAAGCATTCGGGTGCCAGACTGGTAATTCAAATTGCATATGCCTGTATGGTTGTTTGAGCATTTATTTCAGTTTATAATTTGATGGTTTTTTTTTTTTTGTCTTTTATTGTTTTGTTAAATTTTTTAAAAGAATCAGCCTGCTGGAACTGCATTGGACAAAATAGTTTCAGATTACCAAGTCATATATGGGCAGATGGATGAAGACACTGTATTGAGTAAATGTAGGAATGCTATTAGCTGTCTTGAGAAGGTAGATAAGGAAATTGGTGGTGATTTCAATTCAGGTATGCCACAAATGAGTAAATTCTTGAGAATGTTTCTCCAACTTTGAACATATGTAATGTTGTGATTTATGTTTATTTGTGTTTGCATTTAACTTCATATTGTGCGCTAGATGAAAAACAAACTGTATTTCAGGTTACTTAAATAAGATTCCTTACAGTGAGATTACAAAAAAGTATAGTGTTAAGTTATACAGAGAGGAAAGAGAGAATTAATGAGGTCAACTTTTTGGGATGCAAATTGGGGAGGAAAACAGTGGATTGGCTAGATTTGAAAGAGAATGTATACACATGTAAAATTTACGAAGATTATGAATTATTATGTTTATGATTAACTTGTTTGGTATTTTTTTTATTTTTTGAAAAAAGACAATAATTGCTCCTTTTTTATATTCTTTCCACTTAAGTTGTACTTGAATGGGTCATCTCTTGTTAGAACTTTCTTTGTCCTGAATTGTCCATCTTGACTAGGGCAATTTCATGGATCTGCATTTGTGGAGGAGGTTCAAGGGCAGCATGCTGTACTGAGGGACTGTATTGAACAACTAACAGCAGTAGAATCGTCAAGAGCTAATCTTGTGTCGCACCTGAGAGAAGCTCTTCAGGAGCAGGTTGGTTGGCAGACACAGCAAAATATCAGAATTGTCATTGACTGTTATATGAGATTATGATTTTAGGCGAACTAACATGGTTTTGTTGTCAGGAATTCAAGTTGGATCAAGTCCGAGACCAACTTCAGGTTTGGCATGCATATCAATCATCTCCTTTTGTTGTGGAAGTATAACTTAGCTATACAAATGTTTGTTAGTTTATCACCATCAGATTTAAATTGAATGCCGAAATATATAAACGTTATATATACATACATAGATATTCCAAAAAAAAAAAAATTGGCTCCTGGTAAAACTCTCCATATATATTTATAAGCATAGATGTAAGTATTCATAATTGGAAACTAAAGTTAGATTTGTGGATTGGTAAATACCTTGGAAATTATTATAAATCTTATGCTTTATATGCCTGTCATTTGGGAATCATATGTTGATTCATTGTGGTATTCCATTGGGTTGGCTTGAGCTCCCATCCTTGTAAGTTAGGTTGATTTGGAATGCCCTGCATATATCATCATATATCACTCCTTGATTTTGCATCAATTTTATGTGCCTTCATTGATTAATTGACTGGTGATGCAAAATTTTGTTGCTGTATACGAGCCTCGGCTTTGCATCAATCAAATAACTAATACTATATGGTTTTGCAAATTAGATTAGTAAAAAGACACTTGTGGAGATCTGCTAATCATACATTTATACATAATTGTTTCTGTTGCCATTTGCAACAAACTCTAGTTGTATAGTGTCTGTACACCTATTAACGTAAGCACTATACATATATTGTTTTCCAGGCAGCACAATCCCAGTCAGAGCAGGCCACTGATATCTGCCATCGGTTATTGAATGGCAACAATATGCAGTCGGCAGCACACCAGAGCTCAAAAGAAGCTCATACCTCTGTAGCACCCCACAGCTTTATGGCGGTAGGTAGAGAACAATCGGCTCCAGTAATGTACACACAGCAGGTTCCTTTTCCCGAAAAATCTGGTCATGTGGAGGATGATCCCCGCAAGTCTGCAGCTGCTGCAGTGGCAGCAAAGCTGACCGCATCAACGTCCTCAGCCCAGATGCTCTCTTATGTGCTCTCCTCCCTGGCATCAGAGGGTGTTATCAGCAATCCAATTAAAGAGCCTTCTGGTGATTATCCACCCGAAAAGAGGCCTAAGCTCGAGAATGACCAATCGTCATCTTATGTACCCCAGAGCTCTAACCCATCTCCATCTCCTCCCATCCCGCATTCTATTGTCCCTACCACCAACCAACAATATACTCCTAGTGAGGCACCACCTCCTCCATCATCTTCTCCTCCACCATTGCCACCATTACCCCCAGTACCACAATACCCGGTGTCCCAATATATGCAGGGCGCTGTACCATACAGCTATAGCATGGCCCAACAACAGCCACCACCCTCAATGCCTGATTACCCAGCAGGAGCTCCAGTAAATGGCATTTCTCCCTTCATGGCACCAGCAAATTCTTATCAGAGTTTTCAGGGTTCAGATGGAAAATTATACAACCAGCAATCATCGATGCAAATGACGCCAATTTCTAGGCAATAAAATTCTCTGTTTCAGAAGAAGGGAGAAGGTTCTGCTGTAGGTGACGAGGAAACTCAATTGGGAAAGAAAAAAAAATTAGTTAGTGAAGCTTCCCTTTCTCCCTGCAATGTGCCTCTAATTAACTACCTAATTAGAAATGCACATAGTAAATGTCTGTAACTTAGTATTTTTCAGCTGCTTAATTTTGTGGATGTTAAATGTTCATTCACTGTTGAATGGAGAAAAAGGATATGTTGGTTGGGTTTTAGGGTAAAATTCAGATACACACACGCCCAATGGATGAAGTTTGGAGAGATTTTATTATACAAGTTTCTGTAGTTTACTTCCTGTGACATTGATTCATTCCCTGTGATGATTTGTTTCATTATATTCAAAAGTGTTAATAACTTAATGTTGTCGTTATTGTCTAAATACAACTTATGCAACGTTAAACCTTGTGCTTAACTATTTTTAGATGAAAAAGTGTTTGGTTTACGCTGGGAAACAAAAACATTGAACCTTATTACAAAGGAGATATAGACTCTGTATAATTAATTATAGGAATGAATTGAGGCCGGTGGTGAATTGGTGATGAAAGAATCACGTGTGTATGACGAGGTGCCCGTGGAACTTTTAGAAAACAGAGAGCATGTTTGCTGTTTGGACGTTGCTCTTTATCCTTATTATTATTGTACACCTCTTTTTATAAATGGAAAAAAAGGAAAAATTAAAAGTAGAAAAGAACAAGAATAGTGGAAATGGATACAGACAGACCATTGTCTGCTGTCTCATCCTTTACCCCCTATATAGACCTTTAACATGGCCAGCACTGCACCAACTTAATAAAAGCTATCACCTCTTTCTTTCTTTGGCTATTTGCCTCTTTCAAGAATTCTGTAGTGAGGACTTATGTTTGGCTCTTTGTATGTATTTCCTTCCCATACCATGGTTTTGAAATTTTGTAAATTATAACTATGTATTGGAATGGGATTACGTCTTACTTCAAAGGGTTAAACTATATAATATATTTTGTATCAAACTACAAAGAGACAGAAAATAGAAACTAGCTTTCAACCTAGAATTAGAAGAGATGTAAACAACCATGACATACAACGAGGAATTTGTAGCTTAAATCATTAAAAGCCGGTTACTCATACAACCCGAATAACGTTTTATGTCTTTTTTATAATAAAAAATACACAAACGGAACATAACATAACATAACATAGTGCCCAACTTGTTAAGAATATTTTATTTAGTTGCTTTGTTAGTTTGCTATTTAAGTTGTATTCAGTATTCAAGTTTAAACACAACTTTGTTCTTGGTTCTTCGCATGTTTCGTTATTTTTCAACACAAGTTTGTCTCTAAAGACAAGAGTCAAGTCCTGCGTACTAGAGGAATCTAACTCCACCCCTCTCTCTCCAGCCCCACACAGCATATGGCCAAGAGCAAAGACACGTTTGCAAACGACAAACAATTTGTTAATGCTAGAAAAATCTTGAAAATACGTAACAAATGGTTAGAGTCACCGTCTTCGTTTGTTTGCTTGGTTAACTGATATGGATTCTGCATGGAGACTAATGTAATGTATATTTGTTTGAAAATAATAAGACTCGTTATATTTATCTTAAACAAACTCAATAAGATATATGATGATGAATTAATACATGTTTGTTTAAGATAGCTGTGATTAGAGAGTTAGGAATAAGTGATTGAGGCACCCAATCAGCCACCAAGGACAGAAGAGTTGGAGACAGGCATTGCCGTGTGACAGTTGAGTACTAAACTAAGCTACTGTTGGAAGTTGGAACACACACAACACAACACACACAAAGCTGAGTGAGAGTGAGAGAGAGAGAGAGAAGACAAAACCACCGACAGATCCCAATACCGATACACTCTTTCTCTCTCATATACCAAACCAGACTTCCTCTTCATTCATTCATTCCACTGCAAATTAAACTTTCTTATTATTAACCATTTTAATATATAGTTTTGTTCTAAACACACTAACAAAGAACACAAAGAGAGAGAGAGAGAGAGAGAGCTCAAATTCCTAAAAAGAAGAAAGAACAAAACAGCCTCGATATTTGAAGCCCCCTAACCAGCTATTCGATCTATGTCCATAAAGTAGAACACATTAACAAATACCCAGCTGAGTTTTTAATTATGTATGTATGAATTAACTGATCATGTCATTAGTTTAATATTATATAAAAAAATGAGTAAATAAAGCGTGGTTGTCAAAAGTGAAAACGACAAACAGGAGGCTAGATGGCAGCAAAAGTTGAGAGAAAAAGCAGTCAACGTTGGGCTAACGTCAGCTGGTTCGCAACAAAGGCTGAGAAAAGCCGTCATGTCGTTTCGCTTTAACGGCTCAAGGAGCTATGGGCTATTCAGTATTCTATAAAGTAGGCAGTAGCATTGGTTTGGTGTTGTCGTGTTTTAAAATTTGAAAAAAGGAGAGTTTGAGTTTGCGTCAGACTTTGCTCAACAAAATACATCATCATCGTCCTCATCCTCATCCTCATATCATATTATTCATATACAGGCTACAGGGCAAGTGCAAACTGTGCAACTGTGCAAGTGCATGCCAAACAAACCAAATGTTTGGTCAAACAGTTGCATGCTCTCACCTAATTTTCCATCAAAGTTTCTTCTTCATGCTGCCCCTGCCCTGCCCTGCCCTGCCCCGGGGGCCCATAGACTCTGTTCATCCTTAATTATTATAACAGTGTTCATGTTTAAATTTGTTTACCACCAACCAGCTGATATAATTCCCGGGACTTCAAACAAGCGTGACATGACATCCATTGATGTTTCTCTTTTTAAGTTTTAACCACACCCTTAAACTTAGGATATATCAAGATGGATCCAAGACACTTGCCCTGTGGAAAATTGTTCCACTGCATCGATCCTAAAGGGAACAAATAATCTCACGTGCTTAATTAGATCAGCAACTTTGTTCTTGGGGTAATACAAATATTTACATCAGCAACCATGATATAGATTATCAACTCTGATCGCTACAACTTTAGCATAAAGAAACTCAACTACACGAATATTACTGGAGCAGGGATAATTAATTGGTACGAGTTGCTGAAGCATATAAAGAAGCTTTTCCATTATGACCAAAAAAAAAGAAGAGAAGCTTTTCCATAATTACGTGCCTCAGCAGCTACCAGCTAGCAGCAGCTTCAGACAGATAAATTTATAAATGGACACACCGACACCTCATTTGGGCTACTCTAACGCACTCCCGTATTGTTTTCTCTCTGCCTGTTCCACTCTAAATGGCAAACAAACTCACATCTGATCTGATACAGAAGAAGATAAACATTACGTACATTGCGACAATTCAACAGCTGAGGATTTGATCACGCTCGCTCACTCTTATATATATATATATAAAGCCAACACCTTTATCCCTCCCTACCTCCCTCCCTGTTCTGCTGCCCAATGCAAAACTTTGTACGATTGAAATTAATGGGTTTTAATTTTATTTATTTCTTTCTTGATTGATGTTCTCTCTCCACGGAAAAGAAAACAATGAGATTCCCAAGAATCAAAAGTACACTAAGCTCCTACACTACACCCCCACCGTCGGATCTCTTCAGCTTTGAATACTACATATATACATCACAATCCTCCCACGGCCATGATTCTATTCTTACACCTGAGATCTGGGTTCTTTCGTTTGTCTCTGTTCAATTCAAACCATTGGGTTTGAGCTTTGACCATACATACACATTGTTACACATACATGCATGATTTCAAAATGAAAATATATAGACGGAAATAGCTATATATTCATACCAGGCTCTGATCCTGATCAACTGTCTGCCCAACTATAAAGTCTCATCTAAAAAAACTAAAACACGTACGTACACGGTACATGTTCATCAAAAAGGAGATTCACGGGCTTACTTTTTCGATCATATATAATTAAATTTGAGATTATATGTTCGTCAAATAAGAGGCAGAAAATTAATTAAAGAGGGTGAAAAGTGACAAGCACAATCGAATAATATCAATTTCTTTTTCTTCGCCCAAGCCTCTCGCTTTTATTAGGGCATCCTTCCTTCCCTTCTCGCCCAAGACATACCCTTAATTGCCTCAGTGCCTGCACTGCACCATCTCTTCCGTCTGCCAAAAGCCAGAGACCCCAATAGGCCAAAAGCACAAAACCCTTTATTTATTTTTTCCTGTTAAAAGGAACATCTCTGCATGTACGGACTCCATCACTTCCTTTTATTTTACTCTCTCTCTCTCTCCCTCTCTCTCTGGGTATGCTTTGGTCTACCCTTATATATATCTTTAATATTTATTAATTAGTACTGGCAATTGATCAGGAAATGCTTTATATATGAAATCCTGAATAATGAAAAAGTTACTGCCACGCACAGAGGACATGCTGCATACATGTCTAAGCATGCGTGCTGTGAGCCATGGAGCCAAGCATGCATGTGTCCCACCTGCTGCAGCTACATCATTTTATTCATTACAAATTAAAAGCCAAGGCACTTGATCTCATTATCCCTTGTAATATTCTCTTAACTTTAGTTAGCACAAGATTGATATATGCATTTTTACCTGTTAATTTCTGTTTGTAACTTTATATTCAGAAATAGAATGTACGTATCACAGTTTCCTTTTTCCCCAAACCATACATCGATGGGATGGGTGGGAGATAAATAAGATATTCAATATAAAAACATTCTGGAGAACAATTAGCAGCAGGTATCTCTTAACTGAAAAAAATGAACTCAAACAGATAAGCTAGCATAACTAGTAATGAATCCCCACCCCCATCCCCCCACATGTAAAACAAGAAGAAGATAATATATATATATATATTTGTTTTTGGGCATATGGAATAATTTATTTTCGATAACAAGGAAAAAGAAAAAGAACCGTCCAAATCCAAAATATACTGGAAGATATAGAAAATCATGGATGTTGAGAATATTCATCTATCTTAAGTCCTTAAGCAGCCCAGTCCATATGTAATGAGTTAAATAGCTAGGCTGGGCTCCACTATAAAATTCCATTTAATCCAAGTCAATTAAACCCTTTTGAGGCGGCAAAAGACCCATTAGCGTAGTGGTTTAAAGTAATTGCTCATCTGGGCAAGATTTTTAGTTCAAGTCCTAGCATCCGTGTTGTGTGTCACATTTAGTATATTATCGCTCATCTCAATAGAAAATGTCTTCAATAAACCCTTTTGAGGCAATTGTCCAGAAGGAACGACAGCATGATTTTGTATCCTTAAAATAACATTTTAAACCAATTCCGTTAATTAAATAGCTAATAAGATAGTGGAAGTGCAGTAGGGCTTGTAGGAGCTACAGAGAGAGAGAGAGAGAGAGTAAAACCCAAAGGGTATTTAGGGATGAAACTGAGAATCCAAAAATGCGCATGAAGGGTTACGTCAAGAGAAGGAACAACGGTTTGTGATGGGCACGTTCTTGCTTTTTTAATTGATAATTAAATTGATCGCGCAGTAGGGGATAGGTAGGGCCGACAACAAGGACGGACATAGCCGTCTATTACCCAAACTCTCTTCTGAAAAAGCCTGAGCAGCTGAGCTTTATGTCTCATGTCCTCTCTATAAAGCTTTTCCTACGCCCCATTAATTCCATATATTATTTAATTGATCTAGAAATCTCATTTTGAAGCATTTATTCTTATACTCGAGCTTCAAATTTAATTTTTCATCCTCAAATATAGTTTGTATTAAAAAAAATTCATGGATATAAACTATACTAAAAAAGAGAGAATTCGAACACAAAATTTCGGTTGCAACACGTTTGTCTCATGTTTTCATTATACCATGAGGAAAAGATCTCCATCTATTTCTCTCCTGCATGCGCTGACGACTACAATATTAGACCACTACTTTTATGTTTATTCCAAGACTACCCAACAAATAAAATATAACAAAAATTAAAAAGAATTCGAAGTTGAACCATTAGGCCATAGGCATAGAGACTTGACAACTTAAACGCTCTATAAATACCAACCCTCTCCTCCTCCATTCCTCACCAATCTCACTCTCACTCATCAGTGCTTGTCTCAATTTCAAACACTTGTTACAAGTTAGCCAAGCCCTGTTTCTAGCTATCTATTTCTTTACCCAAAAAAACCCAACTCTGTTCTTTAATATTTGATTTTGACCACAATGCAGTACCAGACAGAATCATGGGGCTCCTATATGCCCACGAGAAGTAGCATGGGCGGCGACCCACTGGAGCGCATAGAGAGGATGGCCTCAGAGAACGCTGTGGTGATATTCAGCGTGAGCAGCTGCTGCATGTGCCATGCCATCAAGAGGCTGTTTTGTGGCATGGGCGTCAACCCAACTGTGTACGAGCTGGATGAAGACCCGAGAGGCAAAGACTTGGAGAGGGCCCTGATGAGGCTCTTGGGCACCTCCTCTGCTGTTCCTGTGGTCTTCATTGGTGGAAAGCTTGTGGGTGCTATGGACAGAGTCATGGCCTCTCACATCAATGGCACTCTGGTTCCACTTCTCAAAGAGGCTGGGGCTCTCTGGCTCTGAAAATGGGTTCTCTTCTTTCTTCAAATACTAGTTTTTTGTTCATTTTTAAGAAAGAGAGAAGAAGAGGAAGAAAATGACTAGGACTTAATTACATAGCAAAAAAGTACCTAATTGATGACCAGCAGCAGGGCAGAGGAAGAGGAGTTGCTTTTGTGAGTCCCCCCTAGCTCCATTTTGGACACACTAATCACTAATGTCTCACTCACTAGCTAGCTACTTCATTTCTCTTCTGGGTTTTGTTTTCTTAGTTTCATATGGGTGTGTTGGATTGTCTTCATGCTTTTACTGTGGGTGTTCAGAGATATGTAATGTAATGTAATGGCTCCCTCCTCTGTATACAAAAAAGAAAAAAAAAGAGAGTTAATTTCTTACCTTAATCTCTAATCTTGTAATCTCTGTCTCTGTTTTGCATTAAGTTATTTCCACTTAGCACAGCAGCTCCTTAGCAATGTTACATTTTAAGGCTTGGTTGGTTATCTCTAATTTGCCATTAATGTACATGAGTATGTTTAGTTTTCTTTCAGCCTTCTGCCTGTTTGCTTAATTTTGAAGTAATACTAATATCAAGCGCTTAGGAAGAAGAGAAAGGCCAGGCCAGCAAAATATATCCATACTAGCATAAAGAAAAGATGCAACAGCAAAAGGGTAGCTTTTTAGATAATGTGTTAAGTGTGGGATCCAGTCCAGACGTACGGCGTCGTTTCTAAACAGAACATACTGGTGCCGTTTCGTTACTGTCCCTTTCCCCATCTCCAGTTAAAGTGGTGCTAAAAACTAAAGCCTAAAAAAGTGCCATGGGGCTGGGTCATGAGCTCATGAGCAAGCCAAGCAATTCACCCATTTTCCTTTGATTTTTCGCATTTGCAATTCCATCTCTCTCTCTCTCTCTCTCTCTCTCGCACTCTTCGTTTTGCGCCGGAAAATTCGCCAGTTTAGTCCCCAACCTTTACTGTGGGTTGGGTCCCAACTTCACTGTGGCAGCCACTCAGATATTGACGGTCCATGATCAAGCTTTGACTGGCCAACTCATTGGATCGGCAAACTTTTCAACGGTGATGACGGATGGTAGGCTCAAGTCTTTTCCTTCTGTTATATGAGTGGGTCCCCGACCGATCTCGACTTGTAGACTTAGCCCCTTGCAGCCACGTCACTCATAAATTTATCCAGTCAACGACCAAAATGGTCTACGCAACCTGCGGTGGGACATCACAAGACTTCAAGGAAGGTCCACATGGCATTTTCTTGAGATTCTGGGGGATATGTTTTGGAGGGGTTAGCCCTAAACACGTGCCTATGTGGTAGTATGTGGGGAGGGGCGGGGGGCCTTCAACTTCCTTTGGGTTAACTTAGCATGAAGTTGGGCTGTGGGCGTACGCCATTGTCTAACTTGGATTGTAGTAGTGTCATAATCAATGTTTTAAAAGGGATGTGATATTCGGGCCAACCAGGTCTAACTTAGTTTAAAAAAAGTTTTGATTTGCGGGCTAGTTGTCTTAAGTTCGAAACTCACTAACATTTCAGTAGTATGTGTATGAGAAACCCCTTCATCTTTTAGTTTAAACTATCATTTATTTATTTATTTTTAAAAGGATATGCCCTACCCGGAACATGAGCTTGTAGGAATTAGGATTGGTAGAATCAAATCGACCTCTTCATCCTAATATCCTATATTAAGTAAGCTATAAGCAGCCCACTTCCTGGGTTGGATAGAAATAGAACCTCCTTTAAAATCTGAATGCAAAATATATAAAGGAACAAAAGGAACTTCCTGGGCCATAGATGGTTAGATATTGTAAATAAATCAAGATTATGCATGGTTCCTTGCTTGCTACTTAGCCAGCGTTAAATTACCAACCTAGTATCTTTTTTTTTTGTTCTTTTTTTGGGTAAACCCTACCAAACATATTCGTAGCATTAAGATAAGAATATAGCCTTTTTAAAAATATTCGGACTGATAAAATGAGTATAGGAATAGTCTTAAGAAAGAAAAAAAAAAATGGTGATGATATGCCTTCATAACCATGGTTATATTTTAGGGGTGGGCATCTAAAACCGAAATACTGAAACCGTACCCTAACCGAACCGTACCATACCGATTTCATACCGTTTCATTTGGGATTGAGAGATATTTGGTACCGTACCGTACCGTACCAATAGAGTATGGTATGGTAGTGGTATCAAGTATTTGGTACCGGTCAATACCGTACCGTACCGAATAGTATTGAAACATAATTTATTTATTTTCATTCTCTCTCTGTCTCTCACTTGGCTCTCAAGCGCCAAAGCCAAACCCTCACTCTCCTCCATAATTTTAATTATTTTGGTTTGTAAGCCATAAGGCATGAGTTTTAACCATTTGGATTTGATGAATCTGTTGATGGATAAATATTGATTTGGTTGATTTGGATATTGAATATGTTGAATATTTGAATTTGTAACTTAGGCATTACTTATTTTGGTGAATGAATATGTTGAGTATTGAATTAGTTCATTTTTTAGTTGTGTCATTTTGGTACCGAAATGGTACCAATACCGTACCGATACCGATTTGGCACGGTACGGTACGGTACGAATTTTGACAAACGATAATCCCATACCGTACCATACCGATTTAAATTTCCGGTATCGGTAGCGGTATGGGCTCAATACCGTACCATACCGTACCGTGCCCACCCCTATTATATTTGTGGATGATTTCCCTTTGACCAAAACTCTGAACAATGATGATATGCCTTCACAACCATGGTTACATTAAGCCCAAAATATTTGTGGGCCAAAGTCAACTCATATTACTTTCCTGAGGGCCTGGCCTGGTTATATATAGCTTTGGTACAAGACTTGCCGGCCCAAGCTATTCCATATTAACCTTGATAAAATTATAATACAAACAAACCAAAGAGGAATGTGAATTTTCACTATTATACAAACCTATTTTAATTTTTTTTTACTAACATGTGATTTATTTACACTAACACCACTCGAGGTTTTTGAGTTTTTCATAAAATCTCATGAGATTTCAGAAACTACACGAACAATTCTTGAGTTTTTAAATTGTTTTCACAAAATCCATTTTTGTTGATTTTTCTTCCAAAAATTATATTAAAAAATATCCAAATGACAAAGTTAGCCTTTGAAATTAAATTGCTATACATTCATTGAGGTTAATTTTGTCATTTGAATAAGGTTTTTTTCCCAATAAAATCATCAATATTTGGACGAACAATCAACGAAAAAGAGTTTTATGAAAACAATCTTAAATCTCAGGGAGTGTTCATATAATTTTTGAAACCTCAATGAGTTTTGTGAAAGATCCTAAACCTTCAAGGAGTGTTAATATAAATAACTCTTTTTAAGTACTCATATATTTGAATATCCAAAAAACCCATACAATTAGCAATGGTAGTGAACTTGACCGGTGCGCAGTTAAATTTGCGTGGCATGGCAAACGGCAACGGCGACGGTATCTATCTGATTTTAATCAAAGCATTTATCACGGTCTCCGTGTCTCACCCACGCGTTAAAATCTCCTTCTAAATTCTGGTCAATGTGAACGACACAGAAAGAGAGGCAATCTTGCTACTCCAATTTCCTACTCTACACGACCCAATCACTCTGCGCCACCTAACAGCCAACCCCTATGATATTCTTCCCATTGCCTACAAGTTTCAAGTACAAGTATCCCATGGTATAGAGGATCCAGATTCTCTTCTTCTTACTTGGTCAATTTTACTGACAAAAAAACCACAGAGATATCATTTCTTGCTATCTCTCTCCTCTCTCTCTCTCTCTCTCTCTCTCTCCAGTCTATACTATTTACTGACACGATTCGAAATCGAAATCTCACTTTTTCTCTCTTCGTCCCAAGAAAATTAGAAAAAGAAAGCGATTGCTTCTGAATCAGAACCATCATCATATGTAATTTAAAATTTTATATTTCTGTCTAAGAATAGCTGAAAGAGGCAAGATCAGGTCTAGGGTTTTCTTATCGCCAAAACCCTAAGCACACTCGCAAAGCTCTTCCTTTTGCCAATCCCTATCTTCTCTCCGGTATGTTTTATTATTACTCCCATAATTGCGGATTATTTCATCCTACTTTTAATTTATACGCGCTTTTATCTTCTTTATTTGTTTATGAATTATGTCCGAGAACTTTTTAATTTTCTTTCTTCCTGTAAATGAAAAATCATCGGGCGCCAATGCAGTGAACGAAACAGCTAATTATTTGGGATAACGAATTGAATTGTGGTAAATTTTCTTTTGGTGGTCAGGAGCCAAACAGAGTTTTTGACTGGGGAAGAGGTGTTGTGGGATTTCTTTGCCTGAAGAAAGGTTCTGGGGAAACGTTTGGTTGACTGGTTCAATTGGCGGAAGGTTTCAACTTTCCAATGCCGGAGGAGGACCTGGTTGAGCTTAAGTTTCGTCTCTATGACGGATCGGATATTGGTCCGTTCCGCTACTCACCCGCATCCACAGTGGCAATGCTCAAGGAGAGAATCGTGGCTGAGTGGCCGAAAGGTCAGAGACTTCCACTTCGCATTTGATGATTTTGCAATTTAATTTTTTTTTTTTTCCGACTCCGGACATACTCTGTTAATAGAGGGATGCCACTTTGATGGATGTAATGTTTGTCGAATTTGCCCTCTTTGTCAATAAAAACAGCATGCACAAATTTCATTTGGATAGTTCTTGTTGATGCATCTGTTGGATTTCACATTCTCATGATGCGTTTCTCATTTGGTGGGGGAAGGGGTTTTGGAATTTATGAAAAAACCAATCTTGTTCCCTGACTCCAAGCAACCAACTCCCACAGTATGAATCTTAACATGTTCTCATGTTGAGATAGAAGATTACAATTTTTACTTTGAACCCAATTTTTGCTGTTGTTTCCGATTTGAACTTTGTTTCAGTTGTTGCATATTTGTGTAGTTCTGGTATATAGAATTTATGTAAATTAAGTATTCATATTGAACATGGAAAATCTATGTTCAAGCTTTGGAATTCAGCTAACAAAGTTCCACTTGCTTGATGTTTGAGGTGTGTGGGAAGTGAGAGTTTGTATATGGTTGAGAAAGCTTAATGGCCGCATAAATACAATTGTCTGGAGAATAAGAAATGAGTATTGTAAAGCTGATTTTTTGTTTCTCGTGGACCAATGAGGTTTCTTTTTTGACAAGTAGGCTTACATTCTGAAATAGTTATGTGGTTGGCAACCTTGGTAAACATTCCAAGAATCTGAGCTGTGATCTAGATGTGCTATCTGGTTGCACAGAAGGACCTAGTAGTAGTATAGTGAAAGTAGGGGGGGTATTTGAGCAGTAAAAAACCACTTCTAATTGGTGGACCCAGATTATGGTGCTTGTGAAAAACCATTTTTATAGGATTATTTTTTACATGACATCTGTTGGGTCTGAATCATTAGTCTGACAGACACTGTGTGCATTGTGTAACTTCTCTTGGTCTTCATGCTTATGAAGGCAGTGTTTCTTTTGTGATAATTATAGGAGTTGGGATCAAGGATCTATTTAGACTATGTCCTCAGTCAATGCCTATACCACATCGACGAGGACAAATCTCTAAAATATGGTGTTTTAAGACAATATGTGTGATATTATACTTTATGCAAATCTTTTTGAATTGAAATTACTGCATGCATATCTGTATGAGGTTAAGGCGTTCCTAATTCTGCTACATTAATTATGGCTTTCACTGCCCTATTTGTCTTATGTGGCCTTTTTTTTCTTAATTTTATTATTTTCTTGCGCTTCCTAACTTCATTCTGCTTATCATTTTTCGTTCTCTAAAATTAAAGTGTTGTGGTCTTAGATAAAAAAATTGCACCAAAAGGAGCCAACGATATAAAATTGATAAATGCTGGGAAGATTTTGGAAAACAACAAGACTGTTGGTCAGTGTAGAGCACCATTTGGAGAGCTTCCAAGCGGAATTATCACCATGCATGTTGTTGTTCAGCCTTCTGTAACAAAAGCAAAAACAGGTAGTTTTCAACCGAAATTGTTTAATGTAATAGCTCTGTTTCTGTGAAATTGGTGCTTTGTATATATGTTTATGCCTGTTAGGTTAGATTTCTTATCATTACCAATTAGGCTAGCAGCCAATATGTTTTGCCCTGTTCACAGCTGGTTTGTTACTGGTGAGGAGGGACACTACCTACTTTTTGTCTCGTTCAATACCATGAACTTCAAGTGGACTGTTGTTGTCCATAACACCACCAAAGAATAGTTGGAGTGTCAATTTACCTCTTATTGCTAATTCTTTTTTGGGCAATCATGGGCACCTTGGGGTACCCTTGTAGGTCATTGTCGTTGTCGCTAAGCAACGTGAAGAAAACTTCTGGTTCCATTTTGTTTTATATATATTATGAAGGTGCTTGAAGTCTAGTATATTGCAACTGTGATTAATTCTTTGTTGAAGACTGACTTTCGAAATAAAGACATCCATCAACTGCACATCAACTGCAGCTGCTGAATATTTGTTTGTTTGTTTGTTTTCATGAACAGAAAAGAAAGTTGATGAGGCCCCAAGAAAGAATATGTGTTCATGTTCGATATTGTAAAAGAGTAAGTGTGGGTGAGCATAGTGAAGACTGCGAGTGAGGCTGCGTTGGGGTTCCTGGGGTCTGCTGGAACGTGGAAATGAGTAACTGGAGAGAAAATAATTTGTACAACAGTCCAATCCCCCATTGTCACATGTGTTGTTGGAGGGAAATCCTGTGTAACAGTGAATATTAGTGAAGTATTTGCGTTTTTCTATATAAAATGGGTGCTTGATGTATTTTGGTAGCTTAGTATCTATTTTAAGAAATTATTTATACGAAGCTTATGGGAATTGAATGGTCGATGGTTGGTGCCTCTGTTTGTACCTAAATTCAAGCCAAAATGATAAAGGTGTTGACTGTTGAGGCAATGCAAGGATGAAAGCAAAAGCACAACACTAATTTTGAATCAAAATTCAATAGCGAAACAATGTACAACGGAATAAACTTGGCCTTCTATCCCTGTTTGGACAGGGGAAGAGGTAGGAGAAAAAAACAAAAAAAGAAAAAGAAAAGTACTATTTTAGCCTCGCATTTTAAATACATGGCAAATTCTTCGTTTGTTTGACTGTTACAAATTAGTGTTTGAAATGTCAAACCCATGATGTTGTAGTAAGAAACAGATTACCCGCCTAATATATGGATAATTGATTTTAAATTGCATTCTTTATACCTTGTAGTAACAAATTAGATATCAGCATCATAATCAGCACACCAATTTTTTTTTAAATTAAAAGAAAAAAAAAAAAGGAAACTAGATATCAATAATAAAATCCCTCCCCGATCATCTTACTTACCACCAACACACCAATTGTTTATTATCAGATCTCAGGGTCCAGTGGTTACGACAGAATGCTGGACGAAAATCAGAGCCCTGTATTGATCAAGAAAGAGAGTGAAACCATTATTTATATTTTCTAGATCTTAAACAAAAACAAATAATATAAACCAAAAAAAACAGAAAAGAAAACTCCAATGAAGCAGGCACGTACGTGTACGTAAAAGCAAAAACAAGTTGAATGAGATCACGAGCAAGCTTAGCATCTCCATGCAGAAGCAGCCATTATAGACCTGTCCTGCCACCCCAAGAGCAAGCAACCTTTGTCCTCCGTCATCCTATACCCATCACAGGAATACAAACCCAGCAATATCTTCGACTGAGTCACCGCGTTTGCACTCAGCGCCACGCTCTTAAACCCCTTGCTCTCCATCACCTTCCTCCACTTCTCCAATCTCTCATGCCTCTCTGTCCTCTCCGCCCCTTCACACGCCACAATGTTCCTGATTTCCGGTGCAAATATGTACTGCTCCACCTTCGCCCTCTGCGCTGAGTCAGGCGGAAACGTCGCGTCCAGCGAGTCGAAAATGGCCGAATAATAATGCAGAGCCTCAAGAAACCTCCCCAAAAAGTAGGGCCCGTTATGGCTCGCTTCCTGTTCGACCAAAGTCACGATATTGGGTGCTTGGTCACGGATCATTGCTAACACGTTCCCAAGACAATTGCCCGGAACTCGGTGGAGTCGGTTCACCGTGTTCACGGCCAGGGCTTCGCCGATCCTTCGGTTGAACATGTGTGGCTTGAGATCTTCGAGTTGTTCCCCGACTGCGTGAAATTCAAATGGGACATGAAGAGAGAGGGCTAATTCGGTCAAACAACGGCCCGTCTCTTTCACAGCCTCTATACAGGGGCCCACCCCGGTTATCCGCAGAAACGGAGCTCCGCCGGGGCGGGCTGCTAAGGCTTGCATGAAAGCCGGCCACTGATATCCTTGAAGGATATCGAGGTCGATGACGTGGACACGTTCTTCGGACTCGAAGGCCTCGAAAATGGCTTGGTTGGCGGTGAAGTGGGCGAATTTAATGTAGGGGCAGGCTTGGTAGACGATCTGGTAGATTTTGAGGATTTCGAGTGAGTTGGGAGGGAAAGGGGAGAAGGGTTTAGGGGCGGAGGCAGCTGGGTTGGTTGTTAGAGTGGCAGCGAGGCGGGCACTTAGGGCTTCCGTGAAGCAGGAAGCAACACGTTGCATGGAGTCGCCGAGAGGCGTCACCACACGGTTGAGGTGGTGGAGATACTTTCTGGCTAACATGAAGTCTTCTTTTGCAACTGCCTCCGCACAAGCCAGAAGGAGGTGAACCAGTTGGAGCCCACTATCTTGTTCCTGTTGCATATACATAAAAATAGAGATATTTTGATGGGTCAATTAATTTGAAGAGTTTTGAAGCAGAAAAAAGTAATAAGTTGATGACGTGGAAGTTTATAGAAATTCACCTGTTCAGGAGCCATAGGAAGATTAGGGGCCATGTAATTAAGGTTGTGATGGAGTTGGGGTTGGTGGTGTTGGTGTTTTATGGGATGCATCAGTGGCTGTTGTTGTTGCTGCTTCTCTTGCTGGCGTTCTTGTTGCAGTTGCTGTGATAGTGGTGCGCCACAATTTGAGCCCATCTGCTGATATGCACTAGCCCTGCTCTCTTGGGTCATTTGAGAATTACCTGCCGTAACCAACGACGTTTCACTCACCGATCGGCTAAACCTTGAAGAATTCTGCATTGGCAGGCAGTCCAAGGGGGCAGCTGGAACTGTTGAAGATGTTGGCATGTCATGAGGATTATAAGACTGCGATGAGGTTCCAGACATCTTCGATGATGATGTTGTTGTTGTTGTGGTTGTTGGATTTTGGTAGGCTGCTATGAAGCTGTCTCTTTGATAGTCATCCAAGAAGTCTTCAATAGATGCAGGAGGCATTGACTGCATGTTCTGATCAGCTGGCTGCATATATTGATTGACAGGGGAGTTGAAGACCCTTCGGAGAGGGCTCAGTCCCTTCCCTTTGGGGTTGTGGGTGCTGCTGAAGGCTCCAAGATGAGGTGAAAACCGAGGAGGAGAGCAACCTGAGAGGCTCTGGCCCTGCATGGACTGAGCATAGTTGTAATTGTAATTATTATGAGCAGCTGATAAGGAAGCGCCTGGCTGGGGTGAATCAGGCATGTTGTTTGGGACTGGCGATAAGACCATGAAGTCGGTATCAAACTGTTCTGAGAATAAAGACTCCCATATGGAATGGTCGGGTGATTGGACTTCAACATCACCTTCTAACTCGAACTTGAGTGATGGAAAGTTGAGGCTGGGCGGGGTTAGGCTGCTCTGCTCCATCTCAGAGGATGGAGGAGTTGTGGTTTTCTTAGATTCGGACATGGTTGTCGATTCGTTCGGAGACGGTGGTTTGAGATCGGAGGTGCATGAGATTTCACTCTTGATAGACCCAATACTCCCACAAAGAGAATTCATCATCATTGTGATGATTAATTTCCTTGTACCAAATACTAATAATGTAACGTAGAGTGACAAAATATATATAGACTAATCAGCCAAATTAAAGCCCCAAAAGATGATTAAATTCTCTCACTAGCTATGATATTAAAGTAAACTAATCAGCCCTTTGACTCTTTTTGAAATGGAGAATTCAATTTTGCTCTCATGCATGAAGCTATTGCTAGCTAGAGCCTAGAGCCTAGAGCCTAGAGCCTAGAGCCTAGAGCCTAGGGGAGTTGGTATGGTATAGAGAAAGAGCAGAAACTATTTTTTCTCTCTACTTATTGCCGGAAGGGGGGATTTGTGCAAGAAAGGGGAAGAGAATTAGAGGGACAAAACCCAAAACGATTGGCTTTGTGCTTGTAGGTAGTGATTGATTACCTCCATTTCATCTCCACTCTACTATGCATAGCTGTTTACTAGGGGCATAACTTTGTCATCTTCTGTACCTGCTTTAACTGTATGTTAGGGAGCATATATAAGAGACAAATGTTGAGTTTGTCCGGGTCCCACCTTCCTTGGGCCGGCCCAGCTGAGAACAAGAAGGTTGGAATAGTGATGGCATATCTTCTTGTTATTTGGTTTCCCTTTTAAATTAATATTTTCACTCTTCCTTGGTTGTGAATTTGGGATTGGCTATTGGTTGGACGAGAATAACAAATGGGGAAAAATCTAGGGAAAAATGGTTTCATGAAATTTAAAAAAGGGAAAATAGAAAAATAAATAGGACAAGAAGGACTTTTTAATCATCGCAATTGCGAAAATGACTTCAATAATGGAATATTGACAAAGAGAGGGGCACCAAGGCTTGCATGTCTCTTCTCTCTTCCCTTAGACGACTTTTGTAGCAAAAATTTGTATGAAATTTGGGTAGCTAGAGGTCGAAGGAACGTACAAACGTGATCTTGGAAAGAGATTGAGTAGTGTAATAGACGTTTTGTAACATGCACAAATGGTCCACTAACAAAAGATGAATATAAGATAAATTGTAAGTTCATATATATATATATTCAAGAACGGGAAGTTGAATATCCTAAATATAAGAGTGGGAAGAGTAAATGATCTTAATAATTTGAATAACGTATTGCTAAGAGTATTCGAACATTGAAAGTATTTTTGCTCACCACTTTAACCCAATTTGTACCATTTTCCACTATTCTCAACACTTGACACATGTCCATAAGCATAACTATGGTTCCATAAATACAAAGTAAATAGTTAACTATAGTTAGGTCTATGAATACACAAAACACTTGGTTTAAGTAATAAGTATAATTTGTGGATTATGATGAAAATTAGTACAAGTTGTGGAGATTTTTTAGGTTGTATATATGTGAATAAAAGACAAATGATATGTTTTCGTAATGATGGTGATGATTTAGGAGAAGTGGTGGGAGAGTTGTGAGAGTATAGAAAGACAAGGGGATGATTTGAGAGGGAGAGGGAGAGGGAGAGGGAGAGGGTGAGGAGGGAGGAAGAAAGGGATAAGACCAAGAAGGAGACATAGGCAAAGTCGTCGGATGTGGCGTCGGTGGCGCCGCCTAAGCCTTGTATTTGCCAAAGGAATGAAGCGTTTGTCTTAACTCGCAATCCCTTTTCCTAAAAATGCCCCTCTGAGGCGGCAACTCAACCCATCAACAACATGCCTTGCCTTGCCTTGCATGTCCTTTTTCACATCTATCAAATATACTCAATCTTTTGTCCTTTCCAATCTTCAATATCAATATCAAAACCAATCTTACTTGACTAACTCATAACTCATCACCACCTTACACGTAATCTAAATCAAATTAACCTCCATCCATATTATTAAGTGGTTAATTTCGGACATTTATATGATTTTCATATGGATTAATTGGAATGAAGAGGCAATGGTGGGATTAAAAAGAAAAGAAAGAGCTGTAAAAATTGAGCTACGTCCAATCCAATGTGGGACAACTGTATGGTCTGCTATGCTGGCTTGGCTTGGACTATATTCTGCCCAAGCATATGGCTAGGTCAAACTAGAATCTGTATTAATCAATTTTATAGAAATAATTGTCAACCCAGTGCGTTGCAAATCCCACATTACTCCCGGTTTTGCTGATTTGTTTACTTTGTGAATTTGGGCTTCAAATAATTCAGACAGACTCCTGCAATTTGGATCTTTGAATTTGATTTCATGGGCCCTGAAAATAAATGTGGGGTCCTGTCCTGTTATAGATGTTGGGTTGAAAGAGAGATGAGATTGAGATTAGGGACTTTGTACTTGGACTGGAAGCCCATAAGTACAGTACTTTGGATTGACCTCACATTCACTTTATTTAGTGAATTGTGGTCCTGTCCTGTCCTGTCCTGTGGTGTGGTTGTCATAAAAGCTATCTTCAGATTTCTCAATAACACAAACTAACTTCGGTTTAGTTTAAGAGCCAAGTAACATAATTAACAAACCCTAAACTAGATACATGCAGAGATTTATTTTATTAATTTCTCCATTGTTTAGACAGGCTAATAGTATACAGAGTTTGCATAAATAAAATGACCTTCAAATAAAATAAAATAAAGCAAAGCAACATCCTGCACAAAGTAGCTGTTATTACCCTGTCCTACACATCAATTCCACATCTTGCCAAATGACATTCACATGTCTATGTTTGTAGTGAAAATTATAAAATGTCCCCAACTTTTTGCTTACAGTTGGATCTCCATCATCTACTGCTCTCACTCACTGTCCACACAATACACTCATCTTCAACAATGTGATAATGCTCTGAAAGTTTTTCATAGAATAACAGCAAACTCTTCAGCCACAGTATCCCTAGCTCTCTCTCTCTCTCTCTCTCTCTCTCTCTCTCCTCTGATCCATTGTTGCCATGAATCCACTATTTCTCTTGGTTATTTCATCTTTGTTTTTCCAGTCAGTATATTTGGGAGTTGAAGCAGCAAAAGCTAAACCAGTCAAAGGTATCACCCGGTCCCAGATTATCGTAATGGGTCTTGTTTATTGTGACATCTGCTCCAACAACACCTTCTCCAGACACAGCTACTTCATACCAGGTAACATTTCTCAACTCTCATTATATATATATATATATATATGTTGCTTAATTATTTGTTTAAAAGTGAAGTTAAAATAGATTTCCGGCAGGTGCTGAAGTTAAAATAGATTGCATATTCCAAGCAGTCTCACCAAGAATCTCAGAACATATATCATTCTCAGTGAACAGAACTACAAACAAATATGGGGTCTACAAGTTGGAAATCCCAGCTGTTGAGGGGATCAAGTGTGCACAAGATTCAGCGATAGTGTCTTCCTGCCAGGCAACCTTAATGTGGAGTTCATCTTCAGCATGCAATGTTCCTGGTTACAAATCCACATCAGATGAAATAACAGTCAAGTCAAAACAAGCCAATCTCTGCATCTACAGTCTAAACGCATTGAATTTCAGACCATCAAAGAGAGCGATCACCTTATGTGGGAAGAAAAATTAGGAATTCCCTTCCCTGGGCTTCATTTTCACCCAATTATTACCCCTCCCTTTTCTAAAATCCCTTCTCTCTCCTTTAGTCCAAGACCATTTTGGCCTTCCATCCCCCCTCATGGTTCTTTCAGTTCCACATTGGACACATCATCCATTGGAAACAGTACCTTGGATTCCGTTTCTCCTTTTAGTCAATCACCAAGATCATCTTTAATAATTTTTGTTTTCTGCAATATTACTTGTATGGTTGTTTGTGCTGTACTAGCTAGACAGTCATAAAAAATTCATGCACGCATAGTTCTGGATGCAAGGAGCCTGATTGATTACTTTTTACACACACGCATATATATATATATATATATATATATATATATATTGTAACAAGGAACTACAAATATATATATTCCACCAAAAAGGAACTACAAATATATATATTCCACCAAAAAGGAACTACAAATATATATATTCCACCAAAAAGGAACTAGAAATACATATGCTAAAATTAATCATATCAGAAACCAAATCAATGAAGCGGTTTCATGAAAGAATTGGATCAGTATTTAACTGGTGCATGTTCACACAACATTGCAAGATTAATAAACAAAAGAAAGAAGAATTTTTAAAATCCGGAACCAACCAACGGGATACATTGTTCTCTGAGCGCTTTGGCCATTTTCACCTGATCTGATCATCAGCAACATAATCACATGATCCTATTTATGATCTTCGATACACATGCATTACACCTGATCTAGCTAGCTCCTTTAACCGATTGTCTGCTAACTTCACGAGCCTTGAGCCTTGAGCCTTGAGTTCCAGTTGATGCGCGCCTGGCTAGGCCAGACTACGCTAGCTGCTTCAATTCATAATAAAACTATCTGAGGGGAGAAGGGTTTCATGGTTTTTTCTTGAATATGGAGGAATTTGGGTTTCCATCAAATAGCTCATCAATGTACGTCTCTATATCTTCCGCCTGGAATTTTATGTACTTCTCTGTTTGCCTCCCCGGGTCCAGCACCTGTGAGAACCTCCCCAAGAACGAACGGTACGCCGGAATCACCACCGCCGATATCGAAACCCTGAGCTCCGACTGAAGCTGCTCGTCGCTGACCACCCACGTGCTCTGCGTCTTGTGGATCTCGTCGAACAAGGCGTTGAAGCTCTTGAACCTCTCCTTCAACACCGGCTTCGGCACCTTCCCGTGCACGATCAGCCCCTCGTGGCTCAGGCACTGCAACAGCCGGCTCCACGTCTCTCTCTGATAGTTCTTGTGGTACTGCCTCAGACCCGAAGACCTCTTCCTGCACCACGTGTCCCCCATACACGAGTTGATCTCCGTCGACCCTTTGATCTTCTGCAAGATGTAGCGGCCGTTGTTCATCATGAAGATGGAGCTCAACGCCGAGTCCTTGTACAGCTTCGCCTTCGCCTCCAGATTCGAGTCCAGCAAGTCCATCACTCGCATCAGCTGCAAATAGAACGGCGATTGGTGGTCGCTCTGCTCGTTCGCGTTCCCCGACGACATTCCCTCCCCTGCCTCGTAGTTATGATCGGGCCTGCTCGTTGAGTCGGCGCGTTCGATCTTCGAGTGCTCCCTGAACACCAAGTCCAGCGTCTCCTTGTACTCGCACGTGTTCCTCAGGTAATTCATCATGTAACGGGTCAACGGATGGACCGCACCACCCGGGACCGGGTTCCGCCCGGTGTCAGCCTTAATGGAATTCTCCAGATCACAGAAAATACAAATCACCGCCTCCCCAAGCCGGCTCCGAACCGTGGTGGTCTCCGCTTTCAGCTCGTTCACGCACTCCACGGGAAACAAATTGTCCATTTTCGGAACCACCTCGCGCAAGGCCTCGTACATATCCAGCGTCTTGAATAGCTTCTCCGCCGACCGCTTCGATATCACGATCCCTTCGGCGAAATTCAGGAGCCGTATGATCACTCCTCTCGTCAGATTGCTGAACAGGCTCGATGAGATGGAAGGGTAGTCAGCGAACACGACCTCGGCTAGCTTGCGCTCGCCGGAGAAGTAGACGGCGGCACATTCCTTGAAGGCCTTGATCCACGACACGACCTCTCTCTCCAGCGCTTCCCAGTGCATTTTCTGAATGTCGTCGAGGCTGTGCTTCTCTAAGCCCAGCTTGTGCAGAGTCTCATCGAACGCAAGCCTCCTCGAGATTGTATAAACCTCGCAACACTCGGTCTCGTATCCACCTGATATCATCTCCTTGGCTATCTTGTTCAGATTGTTCACCACCTCCTGAGCGTATCCAGGAAAAATATCAGCTTGTAATTGATCTCCGCCGCCGCGTGACTCAGAATAATCCGGCAACATGCAGCGGTCCTGTTCTTGATCCTGCTGCTGCTTATTATTATTCCCGCCTTTATTGCCGTGGCTGTTGTGGTCTTTATCACCAGCCGAGGGAGTATTAGGCTCCGTGCAGTGTCTAGATTCTTCGAGAAGCATTCTGAATTCTTCTTCGAGATACAACAAGGCTCTGTGCTGAATGCTTCCGAGGCGGTTGATCAATGCGCCGTGACTCTCTTCGAATTTCAATCCAAGGAAAGACAGATACTTGCTCAGCCTCCCTATCCGATCCAGAGCTTCCAAGAACGACGCGTCCTCCTCTGGCACCTGGCACCACTTGATCTTGCTCTCCCCCGAGTCTCGTTTCGCTATGACCTCATCTTCAACCAGATTCATGAACTTTTCCACCAGCTTAGGGAGCTCTTCCGGAAAGCTGAGACCGTCGTCGTTTTCATTTTTCTCGCTGGACAGAGACGAGATGCAGCGGTCCAGGTCTTCAGACACCTTCTCGAGGCTGGGATCTTCTTCTGGTTCGGGTTCAGGAACTGGATCTTTAACTACTACCGGATCGCTTTGACCGTCATTCTCAGTCTTAATCTCATTTTCATTCGGATCGTGGTGCTTTTTCATCTCATAATCCGGGTCATCACCGTCGGTAAGAAGATGAACCGCGGTCTCGGATGGATTCACATTGGCATTATGATCATCAGGCTTTGCAGTGGACTTATGATCATGATCATCAATATTATGATGATCAGCCTTTGGAGTAGACTTGGGATCATCATGATCAGGCTTTGCAGTGGACTTGGGATCATCATGATCAGGCTTTGTGCCAGTGGACTTATGATCATCCTCAGGCTTTGCACTAGTGGACTTGTGATCGTCATTAGGGTTTGAAATTGCAGCGGAGGAGTCGGGTGACGGTGCGTCGTGTTTGGGCTGATCATCTTTCTCTGGGAGGTTCTTCTCCATTTTGCTTTTGTGAGAATATGTGAGATGGAGATCACAATGGGAGGAGGAGGAGGAGTTGGGAGAGGGTTTGATGAAGAAGAAAAACAGATGCAATGAGGACGGAATAACTATCCGTTCATTTCATTCTTGTTTTGTTTCGGTTTTAGCAAATAATAACAAAATTCTATTTGTTTTTTTGATGCTTTGATTTTGTTTTGTGTTTTGTATGTTAAGGTGTGGATTGAAATGGTCGTTGTAAAGGGCGCGAGAGAGAGGGTGGCATGGGAGAATGTACGGACGCAATATTTTCTGGAGGGGAGCTATAATTTGCTTGGTGGACTTGATTTGTTTGTTTGTTGGTTTGTTGCGTACTGGTGGTTAGAATTTTTGAATTTTTGACCGTTGACTGGCCTTCCCTTCCTCCCCTACCTTCTTTTTGTGGTCGCCACGTCTCCCTCTCGTGAGTTCGGTTTTTGTTTTTATTTTTCCTTTATTTTCTATTGACTGAAGTTATTACTCGACTTAGTAGTGGGCCACGAGGCATGGCCTGAAAGAAAATAACGGTGGCCCAACCCAAATCCATTCAACACTCGCCACTCTCTGTGTGTGTTTCAGTAACCGAGCTTCTTGAGAGGCAGAGGTAGTCGGCAGGCGATCTGTGGCCTCAGATCCATTAGCCACAAAGAAAAGGAAAGGAAAAAGATGAGGTATGGTGTTTGGAGAAGGAGACGGGTGTCTGCAGGATCAATTCTGATAGTGTGTGCATTGTGTGCTGGAATGGGGCTGTTGATGCTCAACTTAAGACAAGTTGATCCTCCAACGAGCCCCGATTTCCCTATGCAAATTCACAATTCGGATTCGGAGTCTGAAAGCGACGGTAGGGTTGGGGTTGAGGACGAACCTGAGAACAAGAGTAAGAGAAAATCCAACTCCTGTGCTACGGTGGAAGAGATGGGAAAGGACTTCAAAGGAGGGTTCTGGGAGGAAAGTCTCAGAGTCAGGAAACTTATTCAACATCACTTTGACTTGAATGGTATTTTTCTATTCTCATTTTCTTCAGGCTGATTGTTAGTGTTAAATGTAATATACATGCTACCTGATTCATATGATAGTCCCGAACGTTGAAATTGGTCCTGTTCTTAATTTCTCAGCTTCTTTTAAGATTTTACATTTGTGTGAGATACATTTGGTTATGTTCCCTGATTCTGCTTGAACAATTCTACTAGCACTTTCATGCTTTGCCTGCCCATATTCTGACTCCATCTAGTGTATTTATTCCTCACAACTACTCCCAGTCAGGCCATCCATCTTTCACATTCTTGTTCCATATACGAGCTTTTTGTTATATTTAATCTATGTTTTTCAATGAATTTGCTGATATCCTTATAATAAAAAAAATGTGATTTTTAATGTCTTATTTGTTTTTTTTTCATACTCCATAGCATCCTACTTTGAGTGTGGAACCTGTGATTCATCCTTTAGAACTTTTGAGAGATGGAAGCTCATACGACTCATTCAATTTCAGGTGCTTCCCGGGTTCGAAATCTTCCTCCGGAACAGTTTTGTCAGCATGGCTTTGTGATGGGTAAAGCATCAGAGGCAGGTTTCGGGAATGAAATGTACAAAATTTTAAGTGGTGCAGCATTGAGTATACTTTTAAACCGGTCCCTAATCATTGGGCAAACCAGGCATATTGGTTCTTTCTCAAGCCTTTCTTTTCTTGTATTTCATAAGTTCTTTTTCCCTGTGGTAACCTGAATTGTTCGAAAAACTTGGTCTTTTGGCTTACCATTAAACCATACTATTATATGTTATATGTTGCTTGTTTCTTATTAAAAAAAAATTGTTATATAGAGCTTCCTTTGAATGTTTATTAGAATGCCCCAGAAGCAGTGCTGTTATGGGAACCTATAATTTTACACTTCAATCATTTTTCATGTGCCTTGGATGCATTCTTCGCAACTCATTCAATGGTTTACCTTAGCATTACCACATAATGGGGTCCAACACACATTGACACAAGTAGGATCATCATAACTAAGTTGCAGCAATTCATGCTTTTTCTTGTGCTCACATCAGATGTTGCTTATTTCAGGGGAAAATTCCCTTTCGGGGATTACATTTCTTATTCCAACGTTTCCTTTACAATGAGAGAAATTAAGCATCTGTGGAGACTTAATAAATGTGTTAAGAAGTATGGAAGGCAACTGATTATGAGGACTGATGACTTTGAGAAGCCGACACAGACAAATGTTCTTTGTAGTGACTGGAGGAAATGGAAGCAACCTATCATATGGTAAAGTGAGACAAATTTTAGATAACTCATCATTGGATATCATCACATGATCATTAACATTAATACTGCAGGTTCCAAGGTACAAATGATGCTGTGGCAGCCCAATTTTTCTTGAAAAATATACACCCCAAGATGAGGAATGCTGCTTCTATTTTATTTGGAAAGCCAGAGGTTCTCCATTCTCGGCCTAATGTATTTGGGGAGCTGATGAGAGTGCTTATAACTCCTTCTGAGGATGTTAAGGATGCCGTCAATTGGGTTCTTAGTGGAGTGGAACCTGATATTTCACTGCACATGCGAATGCTCATGAATAAGTAATGCAACCTCCCATTTATTTCATTTCTTGATTAGGTTAAATTTTGAATTCAGAAATAGGTTAAATTTTGCAGCTAATTCATTGTGAAGTGTTATTATCCTTAAACTTCCCCTGTTAGTTGATACCACACCAATTGTAGTGTGCATGCATGCATGCATCAGAAAGCTTTCACACACACACTCGACACTCCTATGAGTTTAATCAATGATGCAGGTTTTTGCCTCGTTTTTCCAGGTCTATCAGAGCTGCACAGGCAGCATTGAACTGCATCAGAAAAGCTAAGCAAAATCTTGGCAAGTCCCCAAGACCCAGGGTAGTCATAGTGTCAGATACTCCCTCTCTTGTGAAAAGTATTACACCAAATATAAGTAAATTTGCAGAGGTAATATACTTATACACTGGCATGTTACAAATTATACTGCATAATCAGCATTGTATAACACTCATGAAATTATGAATTTTATAATAAATACCACCTGTGTGCATCCCCTATTTGTGGCTACACATTGTGTGACTCTATATAACTTTGTTCTCTTTTAAATCTGTTGTCAGGAATGCAGCCTTAATTTCTTTCACCCAAACGAGTTAAATACTTTGAGAATCTCTTTTTTTAACAAATTGTTTAACAATCGAATTGTGTCCTTTTGATTCTAATTGAATTGTGGTTTTCTTAGGTCATTCATTTTGATTATGAACTTTTCAAAGGAAATATATCTGATAGCAGAAAGGGATTGCACAGTTTAGATTTTAGAATGAAAGATTGGGGCCCAGCGCCCAGATGGGTTGCCTTTGTAGATTTCTTTCTTGCATCACGTGCAAAATATGCTGTTGTGTCCGGTGCTCACAGGCGTGTTGGGACGACTTATGCACAGTTAATTGCAGCGCTGGCTGCAGCAAACAATCTTGGTACATACATACAGATAGTGTTTGGATAATTTCCTTTAACAAATGTTGCTCAAACCTCAAAAGTGTTGTAATGTTCATTCTATTCTATCTTTCGCAGGCGACAAACCAACTGGTTCTAATTTTGCATTTTTAAGCAGCTTTCAAGGTGATTTATTGAGAGACGGTTTAAGATTTCAGATTGGTTGGGGGCATGTGTGGAACAGATTTGCAGGTCCCCTTGGGTGTCATAACCAGCCTAATCAATGTGCTTTCACACCGCTTCTCCCTCCAGCATGGTGGGATGGCCTTTGGCAATCCCCCCTTCCAAGGGATGTCAAGAAGTTGGCGGAGTACGGCATCCAGTTATCGGGGTTTGGCACAATTGATGAAAATTATCTTGACACTTTTTGTAGCTCAAGGAAGGTTGTGGTGAAAACTGTTCCATTCCTTTTGTAATACTTGACGTTGCATTTAATTCATCCTATGTTTGGGCACGTCCTCCACTTTTTATTCTTGTAACATCAAGCCACTAATTGACGTTCTATCGAACTCTTTTTTTTGGGTTCTTTTGTTGTACACCATCAAATCAAAGTCATGGCCGGTTGCCTTTTTTATCTTAAATATCTCGAATTTTGTTTGTCGAAGTTTTGACCAACACCCTTAATAAGTAGAAATGAGCTAAAGCTAAAAATGATTTAGATCTTAAACATGGGGAATATCTACATACGCAGGTTCATTAAACAAGGATATTGCTTGCCTCCATCTATGGAATTGACAACACAAAAAGAAAGATTTCTACACATGTTCAATTGCCATTGGCAAGAATGTGGATGTTCCTACATGCATAAAAGAAGGGAAGTATTTTCCATTGAACAAAGTGTATCGAGCTTACTAGAAATTTATTTATTTAGGTTGAACACCTAAGCCTGACGTGTCTTCTCAAATTCTCTTGAGAGTAATAATGATTCAATGTTTTTTTGAATGAGTTTCCCTTGCCGTTTGGGTGGGTCGAAGTAGAGTGAAGTGAAGTCCTCCTAGTAGCCATACGTGGTGGTCAACTCGTAACCATATATGGTTGTTAAGTCCAAACTTGAAATGGCAGAAAGAACCATCTCTTTTCTCTTTTTTCTTTTTTCTTTTTTTTCTTTTTATATTTTAGATAAATAAGAAAAGCATATCGACTGTCACAGTCTCACAGATTTGATTTGAAGCACTGAAAGGATGGAAAACGTCTTTGGTATTAAAATCAAATCCAACAGATTACATATAATAATGTCAAGGATTCCGGCATAAATAAATATAAATTATTAATTCCAGAAGAGATTATATACTATTAATAATTTGTTATTCTATTTTAGCAGAACTATTAATTATTATTATTATTAGCAAGGAAGAAGAAAGGATAGAATATCAGAACTAGGTAGAAGAAGAATGTCAAAGAAAAAGAAAGTAAAAAGAAGAAGTTGACCAATCCAAAAGTTAAGAATAAAAAACAAAAGGAATGACTACGTGTGAGTGGTGACGTCATATTAAAAGCGACAGCATGGATTCTAGAAAAAGATCCCATTTGTACTCGTTCGTCCCGTGGTACGTCGTTTCTTGGAAGCCTGTGTGTTTGGGGAATTGCGAGCCCTCTGTTTCTGTTGCCTTCGTATACAAAAAAGGGTTCGGTTGGATTGTGTTGTGTTGTGTGTGCCACTCTGAACAAATGTTGAGTGCTTAATTTGGCTCTCCCATTTTTTCTCTTTTTTTAAATTTCTTTGGATTTTGGAAAACATTTTTCATCTCCGTTGGAGCAACATGGGCTATTGCCCATGTTTCGGGTTCAGGAAGGGGAAGAAGCTCAAGAGCGACACAGACGAAGAGAAAGACGTCGAGAAGACCACAATACGCAAGCCCGAGGAGAATGTGCCTCAATTGTCTTCTGGTCAGTTGATACGATACGATTTGTCTCTCTTTCTTTTCTTCTTGGTTTTTCTTTCTTTCTCTTTCTTTATTTTCCATTAGAATACCAGTTTGAGAATGCTATCAGTTTGTTTCCTGTCATCAAACTTTAGAGTCAAGACAGTGTTCTTGATTCTTTGTGTTGTTTTGTGATTTGGGTCATGCTATAATATTGTAATCAGTTGGCTTTTTAGATTTTGCGCCTTTAGCTCATCGCGGGTATTATAACTGAATGCGATCATGTTCTTGGAGTTTCTTGTTTTCTCAATTTGGGATTTTTGTTTTTCTAATTTACCAGTTACCACCTTCTGTTATCTGGTTTCAATTGAAACTGACATCTTTTTTGAAATCCCATGTTTCAATCTTTTCTGAAAATATTAAAAATATGGATTAGAACAAGCGTGCAAAAATATTCAAGATTGACACTTGTTAAGGGTTTTATACTTTTCAGCTGGACTTGTCTAGGATCATGACAAAGCTAGCCATAGTTCCAAGGTTACTCACTGCCAGTACCTAAATAGGATAATGAAATGACAGCAATAACTATTGGAGAACTCATACCAACACTAAATCTTAGCTAAGCTGTTTACAGTTGCAATGTATTTCTAGGAGAATTGCTTAAGTTACTGAATTTGAATTTTAAGATGCTCTGAGTCAGGATTATACACCTTGAATCAAATTGATGTGATACAGTTCTCTCTTCTGCCCTGTACTATTAGATATTTCTGCTTCTTTTATGTTATTGAATCTTGTCCTATAATCTGCTCCAGAAGATGGAACTAATGCTGAAAATAAGGCTCAGACATTCACCTTCCGTGAGCTTGCAACTGCAACTAAAAATTTTAGGACGGACTCCTGTATCGGAGAAGGTGGATTTGGGGCTGTATACAAAGGAAAACTGGGATCTGGTCAAGTAAGTGTTTCAAGGGATGACTAACTTCTTATTAACTTTTTTATCATTCAAGATTGCTGATATCTTCATCCCCATCACTTAAGTTATTTTCATGATTTGTCTTATTCAATTTTAAAGAGAGCAGTTTCTTTTCAGCAGGTTGTCGCAGTAAAAAAACTCGATCAGACGGGTCTTCAAGGAGAAAAGGAGTTTCTGGTGGAGGTTCTCATGCTTTCTCTTCTGCGTCACCCTAACCTTGTCAGTTTAAGTGGTTATTGTGCTGAAGGGGAGCAGCGCCTGCTTGTCTATGAATTCATGCCCTTAGGGTGCTTGGCAGATCACCTCCACTGTAAATGCTTTAATGCCATTCAGCTTTCACTTTATAACACGATATGTAGTTCCTTTCATGCTTAAACTCCCATGAATTGATTCACTATATATTCAGTTATACATCTTGTGCAAAATTAACCAAGAAAAAAGGAGCTTCTCCTCTTCTCATCAATAGGTTCTGAGGGGGGTGGCCAGAGTTACAAGAGTGTAATTCGTGAGCTCCCTCCTATAAACAATGGATTGTGAATGTTTCTTCTCAGTCTTTCCCAATGAATCATATTCTCCTGAAGACTTTGCTTAGCCAAAGTAGGCTATGCATCACATAGTTTAATGTAGTTTAGAGCTTGTATCTTGGTTCTAGTGACTGAAGAATATGAGTTTTTCCTCGATCCATGGGGTCAAACTCAACTCTAGTCTGAGGTAACCCAAACACACGTACAACTAATAAATGATGAACCATGTTAGTTGTAGTTCACCTCAACTCTCTGCTTTATATGTTTGTTTCATATTGTGAGTAAAACAGGAAATTTTATTTCAAATATTTATGAGTGACATATATGAGGCAGTAGAACCACTCTAAGGACATTCCAGCTCTCGTGTTTACCCATTACAGTCTGACTTCTAAAGAACTTATGTATGTAGGCTCTAATGCTAATCATACTTAATGCATGTCGTGTAACTCGCTATCCTAGATCTTCTCATTTATAAAATTTTCAAGTGCCTGACCTCCCCATGTTATTGTTGCCAGATCCTCCACCTGGTAAGGAGCCACTTGATTGGAATACAAGGATGATGATAGCTGCAGGTGCAGCCAGGGGATTGGAATATCTTCACCATGAAGCTGATCCACCTGTAATATATAGGGATGTAAAATCAGCTAACATTTTATTGGGCGAAGGTTTCTTCCCAAAGCTTTCTGATTTTGGGCTTGCAAAATTTGGTCCAACCGGCGATAGATCGCATGTTTCCACCAGGGTCATGGGTACTCATGGTTACTGTGCTCCTGAATATGCTAAAAGTGGAAAGCTGACAACAAAGTCTGACATTTACAGTTTCGGAGTAGTATTGTTGGAGCTGATCACTGGACATAAGGCGATTGATAGCAATCTTGGTCGTGAGAAGCATCTTGTTGAGTGGGTAATTCACTTTGTTTCATTTTATTATGTCTACTAGTACGCCAACATTGCATCTGATTAGGCTCTCAAGGGCAACGTTATATAGTTACTTCAGTTAACCCTGTAGCTATAGCTATAGCTATCATCTCGAGTGCATAAATAAGTATTGTAGAGGTCTGAGTATTTTTTTGTAGATATTATCGCATTCTGTTGCTTGTTAATTTTGAGGATGTTAAGCAACGATTGATGTCTTGTCTGCATGGTATTTTATCAAGCTGTTCTTATGTTGTAGTTGTATAATTCAACTGCCTCAGTTTTAACCAATTTTGTGAAGTGGGGAATCTTTTCTTATTTTTTAAGAGGATATATGAAATAATGCATAGCAGTAAATTTTGGCTTTGATAGTACTCAACTCATCTTGGAGGTCACCGTGGTTGAATACTTGGCATAAGAAAAGATTTTGCTTCTGTGTAGGGTTATGTGTTCAATTTCTAAATATGCAGAGCAGTATTGTCTTTAACTGATATTTAGCTATGATTGATCCCATTCTTTGCCTATGTAGGCACGTCCTTTTATGAAAGACCACAAGAATGTTGCGCAACTTGCGGATCCACAGCTTAAAGGTCGCTTTTCAGTATCTGTCTTGAAGAAAGCCTTTGAAGTGGCTTCCATGTGTCTCAGAGAAGATGCTGGTGCCCGGCCTTCAATGAGGGATATTGTGCTAGCTATGGATTACTTGGCATCCCGTCCATATAATGAACCAAATGAGACCAACAAGGTTGAAGTAAAGGGTTCAGGGGATAACTCTCCCGATGAAACAACTATGTTAAACAAGGAGTTGGAGAGAGAAAGAGCTGTTGCTGAGGCCAAGGTGTGGGGAGAGACTTGGAGAGACAAACGAAGACAAGGTGCACAAATTAGTGATGATGACTTTAGATAACTAGTCTATAGTGCAATGCCTGGGTTTGCCCCCACCATGTAGAATTTTTCAAAGTACAGACAACTTTCCATTTAAAAAATAAATTTGGAGTTTTTAGCTTTTGCTGATTGTGCACCAAGAAACATTTAAGCCGGAAGTAGTTTCTAAGTCAATATGCAATTACATAAGATTTGTTTTCGTCATGTACAGAAGTAGTTACCACCACTCATCTAATACATGGGTTCTGTAAGGTCTGGGTTGGTTTTTTGTGCTAACAACTATTATGCCACTAACCC
Source organism: Prunus avium (assembly GCF_965620075.1). Taxonomy (NCBI): domain Eukaryota; kingdom Viridiplantae; phylum Streptophyta; class Magnoliopsida; order Rosales; family Rosaceae; genus Prunus; species Prunus avium. Next base: position 40,569,577 of record NC_142286.1, read on the forward strand.
GTGAGATGATTGCCTATCGCGAAAAATGAAAAGATTATTGCCCCTAACTTATGTTTTTATAGTTCAGGATGGTGATGGAAGAAAATATCTAATACTGATGGAGAGCAGAATCACTATACTATAGGCATGAGAATAAGATATTAATAATTAAGCCACAACTGTATTAAATTTTACACTGGGTTTTGGCCTCATCTAACTTCCAACGCTTTACTTGAAATCAGGAACTCCATAAACCACTTGGTTCCCGATAATGTTGATGGTAGGGATAGGATCAGGTGGCTTCCTGCTAAAGATGGAGTCTATACTCTATAGTACTGCTTGTGCTTGGGAGAAACTCAGAAATTCTAGGCCTATGACAGCTTGGGCTGATCTGTCTAATGTGAATTAGCAACAATAATGTTGAGGGAGGAGGTTTCCATCCTTTGGTTAGCTAACAAAGGTAAGCAGGCAACTCTTGACAGAATCCTTGTCTAGTACTTATGAGCACTTGTATAGACTCCATGGGCTATTAGATTGTGTGTTTTGTGTCAGGTTTTGCTGGAGTCTCATGAGCACTAATTCTTTGATTGTTCCTTTTGTGATGATGATACATAGTACTCTAGAGTGCATGGTGAATATGGGATCATTTCTGGTCTCATCTTTGTTAATTGGGCTGCTGTGCTGTTCAATGGAAAGGTAAACAAGTGCATTATGTTATGTAGTGAAAAAAGCTTTGCCTGGCTCTGGCTCTAGCTCTGGCTCTGGCTCTGGCTGGCTGGGATTGTGGATCATATATGGAGGTGGAGAAATGATAGGATTTTGGGAATGAGAGCAAAGCTTGCCATGGCTGTGCTGTGTTCAACTTGTAATATTTCGAGTCTTTCTGTGGATGACAAAAGCTTGTGCTGCTCAAATAGTGTGACAGTAATCTTCCTGTAATTTTGAAAGCTGCTGGAGGCTTCCTTTGTGTCTATTGTGTTGCCCTCTGCTCTGTGCAAGGCTTTGCATTGTGTCTGTTCTGTTGTGCATACTACTTAATTAATACTTACGGTGGAAGTGGTTATTGACGCTGTCAGTTATTTCTGTTTTATGATTTAGACCTTGTATTATATTAAGAAAAGGCACATAATCTCATCATTTGCAATTTGCAATTTGCACGAGAGGGGAATGCATCATGTATTAATTTGCACAACTGACTAGGCTTTTTGCCTATTAAAGTTACCATACCAACCCAATAGCGACTTTTTTGAATTTACCAATTCCATTCCTGAATCTAATCTCAGTTTCATGTCAAAAGATCATCTGTATACAATCCCGAGGCAATTTTTGTGATCCACATATAATCTAAAGTAAAAATCTGTTTTCAACTTTCAGCAGAAGCTGCTTGTAATCGAAGGTGAAGGTATTAAGTATTAACTATTAAAAAAGAAACTGGTGACCGTGGCCCAGTGGGGAGATGGTCTGTCTGGCTTTCTTCATATGAGAGATCTACTGGGCCCCATGTAAAAAAAACTAAAGTAAAAAGGTCCCACCGGGAGTCGAACCCAGGTCGCTGGATTCAAAGTCCAGAGTGCTAACCACTACACCATGGAACCCCGTCGGGTGCTTTTACGTCCAGATGCTTTCAAATACTGTTAATCGAGTTAGAACGATCACTAATTCCAAAACACCTGTCTGAGTCTGACTCTGTGGGTGGAATCGGATGATAAAAGAATCACGTCATCTCATTTTCGGAAACTCTTTTTTTCTTTTTTCCTTTATTCCGTACAACTGTTAATCCGATTTACACAAGTATATGGTAGGAGAAGGTCGAGCTTGAGTACAAGAAAGGAAATCGAACTTGAGTACACATTCTAGAATTTATAGTGAGAGTTGGAGGGGCAGCTCAGTGCCTAACTTGTAATTTGTATATTATAAGTGGCAAAAGAGCAGGCACACATGGCTTGTCCAAAATTCAATGAGGCTGCTGCAACCATGATGGATTCATGGTCGTGGAAGGATTCATCATTCATTTAAGCACAGGGAAGGGAAGGAAGGGAAGGGGGTTCATCCATCCATCATGCCACTTACCCTAATAATAACCCTAACATTATATTTTCTATTTACCAAACGCTGTGTTATTCATTGTTGCAAGTTGCAGCTTTGCTTTGCTCATCTGCCACTTTACAGCAAGCGTCCATCCACAAACACAAATGGTACTCTATATATATAGGCACTATTCGTCTCGAATGGTTAAAAATAATAATGGAATAAAAGAAACACACAAATAAAATTAGAGGGGCACTGGACGTGTGGACGTGTGGACTATGGACAACTGTTGTTGTAGATCTCATTCTTGTTTAAAAAGAAAGAATTTATGTCTTTAAACAATTCTCGAACCGCAGACAAAGCCTTCTTTTTTCTTTTTTCTTTTTTCTTTTTCCTTTTTGTGTGCAAGGATTTCATTTTTAATTATAAAATAAAATATTTAGTACTCAAAAGGCATTCTGTGAATTCCGGGAGTTTAATGGATTTTCCATCTAAAATTCCGTGAACAGAATACATGGGGAACATGAAGAGCATTCAAAGGGGTTTTTACCAAAGATATGAAATTTTGATTGAGAAGTTTTATTGGTTCAATATTCTAATCACTTATAATAACTTTTTTCTTCTTCTATAAATGTCTCTAATATGTAGGTATAGTAAGTTTATGCGTATACGTTTGGTTATGATTCTTGTTTGTGTTTTTCAAGTGTATTTTAGCTCACAACTTTAACTCAAAATGTATTATCACCATATTTTTCAACACTTGACACACGTCCATGGGTATAATCATGGTTACACAAATACAAAGTAAATAGTTAACTATAGTTATGCCAAAAGTCACATGTCAAGTATTGAGAAAGATTGTAAAGCAATTCATGTTTTTCAAGTAAAGTATATAGTATTCTCAATTTTTTTTTTTGGTTCTGTTTTTTTGTTAATGTTTTGCAATGAGTAATATAATGTGACTAATGTCTACCACATACAGTGGTAGCGGCAGGAACTTTCTTTTGTGGTGCAAGAAAACATTACTGCAATGCCATTAATAATGAAGATAAGTCGATTCTTAAAAGTAAGAGAAAAAAAACACAATCATATAAACATATTTATGCACAAATTAGTAATACAACACATTCTACTTAGTTTCTCTATTAACAACACAAACATAAGAATGAGAAGAGTGAGTATAGAGAACGAGAAGAGTGACATAAGTAGAGGAGCAGAGCAGGTTGCCCCCGGCATAGTCTTCTTTGATGCATTTTATCAAACAACTTGCCCTCATTAATGACAAAACTTCATAAAAATTGGCACCTTCATATGTAAATAATATAATTGAGTGAGGGCAAGTGTCTTCACTGGAACTTCATTAATGGATCTGCTAGTGATCACACATCTCCGCCAAGAAAATCACCAATTTTTTTAAAAAACTAAGCCTAACAAAAATAGAAAAAAAAAATCTAAAGGATTACAGAAATATCAAATATGACATATGCTAAAAATATCCGTTGTAATTATGTGAAGTTGAAATGAATGAACTCACAAGTGAACCAAGTTGTTGTAAGTATGAAATCAACGTTGATGGAACTTTTGAGAAACATAATTATACGAGGAGATTTTTTTAATTATAAATCAATGAGAAATGAGATTCGACTTCAGAAACTCTTTTAACACTACAAAGAAAAATGCTAATAGAATAAAAGTTAGTTGGTAATTTATTACAGAATTTGTAAGTAAAGTGGAAAATATGGGAATGAAAAACCACTTATTTATTGTTTAGAGATAGTTAGATACCTACTTCAGCTAAACTCCAAGTTATTTATACCTCAACCAAACACAGAGGAAAGGGTTCAAAACCAGACTAGAAGGAAGGGCCGGTCACATTCCTATGTTGGGGACAAACAAAAAATAAAAAACTTAAAAAAAGGCACACTGGGACTGGTACTGGGTTCTCACCCACCACAGCCAGCCGCTCCATCCCCAGCCTCCCCACCCAATCAGAGCCCGCCACATCAGCCGATCCCCCCTGTAAAGCACATACACACAACAGTGATAGAACCTCTGCTGCTTTAGCCCCCCCCAAAGTAATAAGCCAAGGCAAAGCCACCTCCAAAAGGATGAAGAAAAACCCTTTTGCCCCAACCCCACCCGCATGCCTTGTCGCCCAACCTTAACCAGTCACTCTGCTCGCCGGAACCCGACCCATTTGCCAGCCCCGAAAGAGCCCTCGAGCTCCTTTTTCCATTCCATTATCAATTTTTGGTCTTTCCATATTTCCTTGGGGCCTGAGGGTCGACATCATTGTATCGGCTATCGAGCGAGGAGGATCTTATTGAGCTGAAACTCAGACTTAAACTGACAGCGTTGGTGGTGAGGAAGCGATGTACGTGGTGCCTCCGCCCCAGCGATCGGATCCGGCTTCCGGATCCGCCGGCGCCTCCACTGATTTGCGGGTCTACCAAAATTGGAAAGGCAGCAATGTCAGTTTCCTTTTTATTCTCTTTTTCCTCTTCTCCCTTTAGCCTGATAATATTTTCTTCCTTATCTTTTTTCTTTTTGCTAGATTTTTGCCGGAATAATTTCAGTAGCTCTCTATTTATATCATTTCAGTTTTAGGACTTGATGGATTACGATTTTGTGTCGCACCATTCTCATTGTTGGTTACTATTTTTATATTATTGTGATTGTGATTGGTATTATTGTTGTTACCTTACTACTATTGTTCGTATGTTTTTATATCTATTTTTGGATAGATGTTACAGTCAAGGAATGAAATTTTTTCTTTTGCCTCTTGAAAAAGTTTACAAGTAATACGAAAACGATGTAAGAAAATTAGATTTCATACGAGAGACATTGCAATTTGAATATAATGAAAACAGTGGAATACAAGAATTGATACGGATGACCCTATACATACGAGACAAAGACAAGGATGACGACGAAGTCGGCTCATTTTGTGTTCATTAACAAGGAATTATAGTATAGGTGGCAATTGTTTATAGATTGATAAGCATAGAGCTTATGTTTTACATGTATTTGAATGCCAAGCTTGGCTTGCTGTTAGAATTGGATGCTGCTTGTAGTGCAGTACCTTGCCTTGTATGAATGGCATTATTATTATTATTTTGGTTGAAAAGAGTATGAATGGCATTATGAAAACTTACATATAGTTATTTTTGCTTCTTTGCAGATATTTTTCCTTCAGGGAAGGTTTATTTTCGGACCAGATGTAAGATCACTGGGGCTGACCATATTTCTAATTGTTGCTCCTGTCACAATTTTCTGCATCTTTGTTGCAAGAAAGTTGATGGACCATTTCTCACATCACTTGGGAATATTGATAATGGTTGTCGCTGTGGTATTCACAGTTTATGTGAGTTCTCTCTCTAAATCACACACGGCTTATTTGTGTAAAGGAAAATTTATTTTGCCAGACAATTTGGCATGTTATGTTGAAAGCTACTATCAGGACTATTGATTTGGTGGAATCATCTTAGAATGTGGGGTCCTGATTCACAATTTTCACACTATAACATGCTAGTCTCTGTTGCAGAGATTAGCGGGGAACATGGTAAGTTATGGAGGATTGAACTTGTTATGAGATATGGATTGGTATAAGTTGGTAGTAGGTCCTCATGGAGCATATCGCTTCCTCTGAGTATGATACCCTTTCTATGAGTGATTTTTATCAATGCAGTTTGTAGGTTGTTGTAGAATTTACTCTGTCTTAAACCTTTACCACTATAGACAGGCTTCAATATGAGTCTAGGTTATTGAATCTACTTTGGTATTGTCAGTTTTCTTCCCTTCACAGGAGTCTTTGTAGAAGTAAATGATAATCAATTAGGTTTGTAGAGTTGTTGTAACTTGTAACAAGTTCTGGAGTTTCTAGTAAAATTGTGCCTCCACAAGCACCCTATTCTAAAATTTATTTATTGTTTGTATCTCTACTAGATTTGAGAGTTGGGCCTGGGAATTCGCAGGTGGATATAGTGCTAACTTTAGATATGTTGATGTATCTGCAGTGTGAAAATATAATGACACAATGATCTATTTTCAGGATTTAGTTCTTCTCCTGCTAACCTCTGGAAGAGATCCTGGTATAATTCCCCGTAACACACACCCCCCAGAGCCAGAAGGATTTGATGGGAACGTAGAAGGTGGGGCTGGACAAACACCACAGTTGCGTTTGCCTCGCATCAAGGAAGTAGAGGTGAATGGAATCCCTGTCAAGATCAAGTATTGTGATACTTGTATGCTTTATAGACCTCCTCGCTGCTCCCACTGTTCAATATGCAACAATTGTGTAGAAAGATTCGATCACCATTGTCCTTGGGTTGGGCAGTGTATTGGGCTGGTAAGTAATTCTTTCATTAGACTCATGCCTTCTGATTGCTCTGCCAATGTATATGAAATGAGACAAACAGACACACATATGGGCGCTCACACACATAATATGTGCATTCTTTCAAACTATATACATGCATGAATGTCTGCATACATACATTCATGCATCCATACATTGGTAATTGTAGTAATATACCAAAGATTTGAATATACAAGTCTGCACCTGGAATCAACAAAGAAAGTGGACTATTAAATGATTCAGTCACTGGCATATGGAGGTAGCTCACATCACGTGCTTGAGCTTATCTGGTTAAATATGTGTTCTTGAATTGGCTTTGTTTCATTTACTGGCATGGAATATTCCTGTTGCTGATGTGATGGATTCTCAGTTGCCTATGGAAAATATATCTGAACATTCACTAATTTGGGTGCAGAGAAATTATCGATTCTTCTTCATGTTTGTGTTCTCCACAACCCTTCTTTGTATATATGTTTTTGCATTCTGCTGGGTCTACGTTAGAAGGATCATGGGAACCGAGGACACGACAATTTGGAAAGCAATGATTAAAACTCCAGCCTCTATTGTCCTAATAGTTTACACTTTCATATCAATGTGGTTTGTTGGTGGTCTTACAGCCTTCCATTTATATCTCATCAGTACAAATCAGGTGAGAGATCCATCTCAACATGTCACAACCCTTTAGTGCAGAACTCTATCTACACGATTAATCTATTAGTATGAACAGGAGCTTATATATATTTGCGTTTTTTTTACAGACTACATATGAGAATTTCCGGTACCGATATGATAGGCGAGCCAACCCCTATAACAAAGGAGTGGTTGAGAATTTCAAGGAAATATTTTGTACCACCATTCCCCAGTCCAAGAACAATTTCAGGGCGAAGGTGCCAAGGGAACCTGGGTTGCCTCCTCGGTCAGGGGGTGGAGGTTTTATGAGCCCAAATATGGGAAAAGCTGTGGAGGACATTGAAATGGGCAGGAAAACGGTGTGGGGAGACATGAATGCTGGGGGTGATCATTACGAAGGGCAACTTAACAACAATGATCGCTTAAATTTGAAGGATGGTGAATTAGGTGAAGTTTCCCCAGATATAAGGACTACAGTCGATGAAACCGTGGATCGTGCTGGAATACACCCCAGGCGATCCAGCTGGGGAAGGAAAAGTGGAAGCTGGGAAATGTCCCCCGAAGTTCTTGCTTTGGCAGCTAGAGTCGGGGAACCAAACCGCACGGGTGGGAGTAGCAGTGGTGGCTTGACAAATGAGAACCGACATACATAGGCAGCCAAAATGTGACAGACCAGTATAGTGGCGAAATGGAGGATTTGATTGTGTGGCAGCAGAGTGGTGGTTTGTGTTCGTGCGTGGCCATTTAACACCCACATTAATATTATGTGCAATTTGGGGAAGGGTCTTTTGTAAGTGTTGGGTTGGCCATTGTGCATTTAGGAAGGAATTTGTGTGTTGTATGAGTGAGCTTTCTTGTTTTTGTATTGCATTTGTGGAATTAGTTAGTTCCTAATTGTATTGCAATTGTGGTGGAGTTACTGCTCTCTCTCTCTCTCTCTCTCTCTCTCTCTCTCATGAATTTAATGAAGATTTTTAGTTTCTGCACCAAAAGAAAAAAAGAGAAGAAACTTGGTTTCACACCTTTGCTCTGATTTCAAAGTCAGGAGAATTTTAAAGTTTGGCTAGTGTTCACTCCTCCCTAGGTTTAAATTTGACGCAAGTTACTTTAATTTAAAGGTTGAAAATAAACTAAACACTTATTTATTACAAGCTAGTCTTCGTTGTGGAAAAATAAGGCCAGCTGCATATAAGAGTAGAGCCTGAATATCGTTGCCAGCAAAGAGCTATAATACTAACTATTGTAAAATTCCAAAGTCAAACTGAGGGAGGCAACTGCCCTGCCGGTCAACAGAATGTCCAGGGCAGAGCAATCACTGACCACAGCACAGAGCCAGCCAAGTGGTGTTAAACTTCAAATTCAACGCTGTCATTGTACATATAGAATGTGGTTGGGTATATTAACCCCCACGCCCCAAAAACAAAAGCAGCAGATGGAGAATGATTTGTAAAATTGTATCCCTGCAAGGATTCTTGTGTAATTTGACCCTCCTATAATTATCCAATAACAAGTCTACGACCCCCCACCCCCCAAAAAAAGGCTAGTTTTTGGCTCTGGCTCCTCCTCAATCACCGTTACACGAGAAAGCTTACTGTAATGGGAAAATATTTCATTTGAGTTAGTAACGGTTGGTAAAACCCTAAAGGAGAAAAAAGGATCCTAACCTAAGCGGAATAAAATAATAAAGAGAAGCCAGGACCCAGGAGGAGTAATTAAAGCTGCATTTTGACATATTCACTCCACCTAGTTAGTAGTTACCTACCTTCAACTCCAATATTTACTTCCTTTTCTTTCTTCTCCTCTCCACCCCCACTCTTACTATCAGACGCTTTTGTCCTGAGAGACAAGAAGACTCCCAAGAAGCCAATGTAGGAGGACTAAGGAATCTGGTGAGTTGCTTGCTTGATTCTGTCTTAGTTTTATCAGTTGGTTGAGTTCAGTTTCTTCACTCTTTTGGTGGGCTGATCATATCTCCTGCCTAAGCCTTACATTACATATATAATTAGTGTCTCTGAGTCTGAGCAAATTTTCAGGTGATGGGTTTTCCTTTTAAGATTGTATGGAATAATGGAAATCATATATATAATATGGCTTCATCATTTAGAATTTGATGGTTTATTTGGATGCATTTTGTGAAAGGCGATATCATGTATAAGAACCAGCTGCAGGAGCTTGCACAGAGAAGCTGTTTCAACCTCCCTTCCTATGCGTGCATCAGACAAGGACCAGATCATGCACCCAGATTCAAAGCTTCTGTCAACTTCAACGGTGAGATCTTTGAAAGCCCAAACTACTGCACCACATTGAGACAAGCAGAGCACGCAGCTGCAGAAGTAGCCCTCAATAAACTCTCCACAAGAGGCCCTTCCAGGTCTCTCACTGCTAGAGTTCTTGTAAGTTGGTTTCTTTCCCAACCAACTACCAAGATAAGCTAGAAATTCTCTGTTTTCAGTTACTTTTCAATTATTAATTAGCAAGTTTTCTTACTTCGTTTCATACCTTGTTGTGGATTGTATCTGATCAAGGATGAAACTGGAATTTACAAAAACCTCCTTCAAGAAACCGCTCACAGAGCTGGGCTGAAGCTCCCTGTGTACACCACTGTAAGATCAGGTCCTGGCCATGTCCCAGTTTTCACTTGTACTGTAGAGCTTGCTGGCATGAGTTTTACAGGTGAGGCAGCCAAAACCAAGAAGCAAGCCGAGAAGAATGCTGCAATTGCAGCATGGTCTGCCTTGAAAAGAAGTATCTTCTCATTTCCCATTCTCTCTCACAATTTGGTTTAGTTGGTATTTTTTAGCAAAATGAAATTGCTTTATCAAGTATGCATCTTTGTGCAATGCCAGGCTTGGGGCCATTGACAGCTAAAGAAGCAGAAGAACAGGACCAGGCAGTTGTGACAGGGGTGCTCTCAAATTTTAGACCCAAAGATGATCACAATAGCAAACAATTTATAAGGAGGAGAGATCAAATTCAAGCAAGGAGAAGAATGGTCAGGGGCCAATGCCACAGAGACAATACTATTGCCTCTACATCATCATCATCATCATCATCATCTCCATCATCATTATCCTCCACATCCAGTGCTGCTAACTCTCTACAGAATCAACACTGGAGGCTGATAGATCTGTTAACAGATTTGGTTCCAGAAGTTTCAAAGCAGAAGCAAAACAGCTTTGCATCTCTGCTTCCTCCACCCCCACCAAGAACAGCCTCAAAGATTTTGCCACCAACTACACTGCTCAGCAAAGACAATTCCTCTTCCTACACATTAACCAATTCCAATTATAGGCCTATCCCAGTAGTACAAGTTAATGTGAGGAGGGGATCACAAGTTATTCCACCTCCATTGGAAGACCACCAAAGGGATGAGGAAGAATGGCTTGGTACCGGAAAATCAGATATCATTATTAGTAACAACAACAAGGCCATTGAAAAGGAGGGTCCTAGTAATTCAAATTCAAGTTCTGCATACAGGCAATTTCCTGTGTCTAATACAGGAAGGCAATTTCCATTAGGTCCAATTAAGGCATTGCCTACAAGTAGCCACATGATGGACAGAGCCATGTACACTGGAGGGTTCAGCCCGCACAGGATTGCCCCTGCAGTTCAAATCAGATCAGTGATCCCAGTTTGTGCAGCACCACCAGCACCACAATCAAACCCATCAAGAATGATGTCAATGAAAGACACTTCACAGGCAGGCTTAAGTGCTTCTTCTTCTTCTACAAATTCAGTGGCCATGCAACCAGGAACAGAGTTCTCCTCATCAGCCAGCTCAAAGTTCAACATGCCCGAGTCAAGCTCAACTCAGCTGGGTTCTGAGTTCAACAAGCTACAGTTAGGAGGAGGAAAAAACAGTAAGATAATCTAAATCTCCTAAATGAAATGAACCCATAATTACAGTTGTCTTTTTACTTGGATGGGATGGGATGGAATGGGATGTTTACTAAACTTGTGCTTGTGGCCTCAGAAACCCATGATTTTTGTGTCGTGGTGGAATCTTGTAAAAGATGATGGAATCTCAAGTACTTTTCACCTTGGCATGGCATGTATTAAATTACTGCTTCTTCCCACTGCCCAGAGAGAGAGAGAGAGAGATGTAGAGATGTAGAGATGTAGAGAGAGCAGCAAAGCAATAAATGAGATATGGGAGAGTGGTTGCAGAGGATAAGAGGGGAGAGAGAGAGAAGTTGGGGGGCAGATGAGGGTAGCAATGAAGGAGCCTGAAGAGGGCCAACAGACACTTGTAGCGATTAATGCAAGCAATTAATTTACCCTCAGAAATATTTAATGCTTCTGTCTTCGCCATTAATGCTCTCCTTCCTATCTCTCAACGAAGACAGAGAAAGAAAGAGAGATATAATAGGCAGACAGCTTTTCTTCAGCTTATCTTCTTCCTTCTGTTTATTTAATAGCTAGCGAGCGCCAATTGGGAGACTTTTGATACTTGGTTGGAGGAGGTTATTGTATAATATTTTGAATGAATGAATGAATGAGAAAGAAAGTAGCCGTTGTGTTGTTTTGATATAGGTGCAGTGCAGTGCAGTGCAGGCATGCAGGGTAACGTAAGATACTAGCTAGCTAGCAAACGAAGCCCAACCAACCCAATTGGGGCTCATATTCAAATCATGACCTAATTGTTTTTGTGTTTTCTAGTTTCTTTCTACTTTCTTTCTACACCCAGCCAGCCAAAAAGGCAGGCACCATCACCATGTCTTAGTTAGCTTTGACTTTGGAAAAAAACTTCAGAAATGAAATGAGTAGTTTCATGGTGAAGTTTTGGATTAATCACAAAACCTGGTGGGGCTGTTGGGTTAATTAGGTCATGAATAATCACATCAGATATCTGTAAATTAAAGCACTTGGAATTTGTTAGGGGTCTTGGAAAGATTCCACAGAAAAGCTTTAATGGTGGTACGTACGAATCAAACACCTTCCCTCCCAGTTGTTAACTCTATGAATGAATGTAATGAACCCTAAACCTTTATGGCCCAAAAAAAAAAAAACCCTAAACCTAGTTACCTAAAATAATGGCATACAAGACATTGGTCTGACAACAAGAAGGAACAAAGCTGCACGATGCACAACCATGACATGAAATAACTGTCAACATAAAAAGATTGGGCTCTTTTTAGGCTTTGATGGCTTCCTTTCCTTTCTGTCCAGAATTGCCAATGCTACGTGCTTAACTCATCTGCCGAGCCCAATTCAGGTGATAAGACAAAATTGGGCTCATTGAACTCATACCCTTAAAGTCGTGTAGGGCTGGTTAGCTTCTGTCCAAATAATTATAGCCCGATGCTATCAGGCGACCCAAAACATAAGGAATTCCAAGCCTAAAATTAAAGTAAAATCGACAACAATGAAGAAACAACTCCTCCTACAAGGCATAGAAAGCAAGAATATTGCACCATGCTCCAGTAATCTAGCGAATTCTGCTTTTTTTTCTTCTTTCCGTTTTGAAGAATCTAGGGACTTTTTTCTGGACACGACTTTTCATATAATCATTAAATCATGTGTGTTTCTTATCTCATTTCATGACTAGGCTGATGATGAGAGAGAGGAAAAAAGTTTGCAGTCGTATACAAACAGACAGCTGAAAACGGAGTAATTTTTGCATGTTTCCGAGTACGCTAACTTGGTGTACCATCTGATATACATAGGACATGTGAAAATATTTTAATTTTATTTTAAAAAAGCAGTGCAGTTAGTTGGAGAGTTCAAACACATGTCATATATATCTTAAATGGTACCCGAACATGCAAAAACAATTCATGAAAATGGGCTGTGTGTTTTATTGGGTGTGAAAGGGTGGAAGTTTCCCACAATTTCTCCAACATGAGTTAGATTCTGATTCATCAAGATGAACAAAATGGGGTAATTGACTAGGCTGGCTGAAAAGATAAAGTGTCTAGAGCATGAATCTTGGAAAGAGAAAGCGTCATATTGGAATTGCATGAGTTCCTTAATGAAATCAAGTGTACGATATTGAATTGTGCAGAAAAATTAACCTCGGTATATTATAGGTACATCACATGAGAAGAGAAAGAAATTGGCAACATCAATCCAACGAGGCCACTGCTTTTCTCTTTCTCTTTCTCTTTCTCTCCTGACCCGAATGGCACAAGATTCTCTGTGCTTTTCTTTAGCTTTGGTGACAAAAGCTAAGCTCAATGTTTGGAACAGTGGGAACCAACTCACCTTTCTATATTTAGTCACCATCCATCCACACTCCACGATTATTGGTTAGCCCTAAAACTCAAAGCACAGATGAGCACGCATGCACCTTTATTATTTCCTTTCCCTTCTCCATTAATTTTTCCTCTTTTTGTTTCATATATTTTGTTAGTTGACATGTCTTTTTCTATCTGCCCCAGCGCTAGCCAGAATATTTTGTGCAGACAAGGATGGAAATGGAATCGTCTGGTAACTGGTTTAGTTGAGCAATATTCATTCTAATATACTATTCATTTGTTATCGTGGATTGTAAGAGTAAAAGTTGGGTTTCAAGTTCCCCATCCCCAACTAAACTAATTCCTGCTGGCAGCCTGGCACCAACACCAACACCAACTCCAACTCCAACTATGGAGTGGATCATTCATTGAGGTCATATATATTTTAATTATTATAATAGAGGTCCAGACAGATAAGCCTACCGTGGTTACACATCATCTCCCCACCACTTATCCATTTCTTATTAATATTTTCTATCTTTTAGTGGTCGATCTTCATTCTTGCATTGCAATTTGCAATTTGCCCAAGTATGTAACCGAAAAACAAAATAACGAAGAAAAGACCGGGGGACTTTTGAGTCTTTGACTGTTAAGAAAACGTTAGCGGAAGAAGAGAAGAAAATAAATTCGAGAAAACAACTCACGTGCCGGTGCCGGTGCCGGCGATGTCAAAGACCCGACACTTTCGGACCACGCCACGCGGAGCTTATCTTATCCGATCGTACTTGGCGCTGACACGAATTGTATATTTTTAAGTTTTTTCAAAACAATACTGGTTCTTCACCAAAAGGCAAAAGCTAAAACAATATATATATACTTTTCTTCGGATTGGTTTATGATTTTTAGTCTTAACCGTTGGATCGCATGCACAATGCTTATTAAATTCATAACACATTTAATAGATGGCTGAGATTAAAAAATCTTAAGCCGAAAAGCTCCCAACAAAACAATATTCGTCTCGATATTTCCTCCATCTTCAAGAGTCCAGACTTAACCTCCCCACCGCACGCACGTGCCAGGTGGCGCGCACTAATAATATATTTTTCTTTTTCGTCAAACGTGGAAATCATGTTACTGTTGTGCCAAGCTAGCTATAAATATAAAAGATATTTAGTCATATATTTATTCTTATCACTAATAATATAGATAAACTCTACACCATTTAATTTTTATAAATAAAACAAAAAAAACCTTAAAAAATGACAGTTGGCCATATTTAATTTAATTTTGATTATTAAATTAATTTGATGCCTTATTGAGTGTTTTGAGTTTTTTTTATATAAGGTTTTGGGGTTAAGTTTGTTTTAAGAAATCAATGGTAATTTTGTAATTTTAAAGAAGTTAAAAGCCTTTTTGTTATGTTGTAAATAGATTTTGGGTGTGTTTCTAAAATCCATTTCATGTATAATTTTTTTATAATTTGGACTCCTATATTGGGTATAATAGTAAATCTCCTAAAATATAATGTATTTTCGACAAAGAAAATTAGTATTACAATAGTTGACCGATGGAAATGTGAAAATGAAAAACCATAAAATCATTAACACGTGTATTGGTAGTTTGGTGTATTTTTTTGGTTGGTGGAAAGAAAAAGGAATATTAATGAGTTTAACGGTGTTGAGAGGGTCCAACAACAAAAAAATTGTGTTGAGAGGGGAAGAATAATGGAATATCCATAGCATAAGCGAAGGGGAGGGAATATTCTGAAGACAGATCCCGTTCCGTTTGGCGTGGCTCGCGTCGGTCCTCCTTTCACTCCTAAATAAATATAAATACCCCCCTTCCTCCATACTCTTGCTTCAAATCTACAAAGCTTCACAATACTTTGTTGCGTCGCCCCGTCTCCTTTAATTTCCCCGTCTTTAAACCAAAAAAAAAAAAAAAAAATGGCTCTCAAGGCTGTCCATGTCTCCGACGTCCCCAACCTCGACCAGGTGCCGGAAAATGCCTCTCTGGCGCTCTATTCCACCCGCTTCTCCAAAGGTACATAATACATATACGTGTTCAATTACTAATCTTTATTAATTTGTTTCAATTTTTGTGTATTTTAGAGATATTAACAGGATTTACTTTTTGAACATGGTGTTATTTTATAGGAGTGGAAATGGGCCGGGTGGCATCAAGGATACCCAAGTTTCTGGTGATAGGACACAGAGGGAATGGTATGAACGCGTTACAGTCGTCGGATAGGAGAATGAGAGCCATTAAAGAGAACTCCATCGCATCCTTCAACTCAGCTGCCAACTTCCCCATCGATTTCGTCGAATTTGATGTTCAGGTGAGAGAGCTTGCTTGCTTGCTATTATTTCCTCTGTTTCTCTCTGTCTCTCAATTCAATTCAATGAACCCAACCCAACAATGCCTGTGTGTCTCTGGATTTTTTGGTGGGCTTTTCCTGTTTTTCGCTTGATATTTATTTATTTTTAAGCATGCAAATTGTCGAAACTTGAATTCCACCGCTTTAGCTGTCTGTCGCCGCATACGCGTTGTTGTTGTTGTCGGTATGCGCATGAGAATGTGAATGAATTTGATCGAGTCCGCAGTAAAACCCGCCCCTGTTTGAGGGTATTTCTGTAAATTCAACTTTTTTTTTTTTAATTTTCCGGTGGATTTGTTTGGTTTTCCGATTTGAGTGGGGTTAAAGCTCTTCGAGTCCTCTGTTTTCTATCGTTTGTATTTGTGTGGGATTTGTCTGCCCGAAACTTTTCTTTTGAGTTTGAAATGGTACTGATTATATCTCCTTTTCTTTGCATTTGTTTTTCCTTCCTTAATATTTTGGAATTTGGATTGAAATCACAAGAATGGAGGTGAATGAAGCTATAAAAGGGGCAAAAAAAAAAAAAAAAAAACAGAAGAAAAGAAACCCAAAAAAAAAAAAAAACAAGGAAAAATGAAACAAGAAAGTGAAACCCAATGTGGTGGCTTTTTGTAGGTAACCAAAGATGACTGCCCAGTCATTTTCCACGACAACTTCATCCTCTCCGAAGAAAATGTAAGCTTTATTTCTCCACCCCCTTCTCTTATTATTGAATTTTCCTTTTTCTGATTATTACGTACGTAGAAATTTTAAACTTGGTTAATGTTTTGGTCGATTTTGATTTTGCAACAGGGGACTGTGTTTGAGAGGAGAGTAACGGAACTGTGTCTGTCGGAGTTTCTTTGCTACGGTCCACAAAGAGAGGCAGGAAAGGAAGGAAAAACTTTGTTGAGGAAAACCAAAGATGGTAAAATAGTAAGATGGGATGTTGAAAAAGATGACTCTCTCTGCACACTCCAAGAAGCCTTCGAGCAGGTTGAACCTTCCCTGGGCTTCAACATCGAGTTGAAATTCGACGACTGCATTGTTTACGAACAGGACTATCTCATCAACGTCTTTCAAGCCATCTTGCAAGTACGCAGCACATCATGCCCTTTTGATCATTTATAGAATTCTTTAATCATAACTTTTTATAATCGGTACTGATTGAAGTCTCTTAATTTTGTTTTGTTGGACAGGTGGTGTTTAACTACGCCAAAGACAGGCCCATCATCTTCTCAAGCTTCCAACCCGATGCTGCGCTGCTTGTTAAAAAGTTGCAGAGCACCTATCCTGTAAGCACTTGCCAAATAATTGCTTGCTTCAAAGTTGTCTTATATATCATATATGTTGATCAATTACTGATGATTTGCCAACTATTCTAGAAATGGGGTGTGAATTACTAAGGTTGCTGAATCAATTGATGATGGCAGGTTTTTTTCTTGACAAATGGTGGGACGGAGCTTTATTATGATGTGAGAAGGAATTCTTTGGAGGAAGCCATAAAGTTGTGTTTGGAGGGTGGTTTGCAAGGTATTGTGTCGGAGGTTAAGGGTGTGTTCAGAAATCCTGGGGCACTGACCAAGATCAAGGAGGCCAAGCTTTCACTCCTAACATACGGAAAGTTGAAGTAAGCATATGGACTTTGATTTGCTCAACAGATTTCTTACTTAGCATGTGCTTTAGCCCATGTTCTGGTTTAAACTTTGAGAATTATGAATGTTAAATTGATGAAATACATGATGAAATTGCAGCAATGTGGCGGAAGCTGTTTACATGCAGCACCTAATGGGAATCGAGGGAGTGATAGTAGATCTTGTGCAAGAGATCACGGAGGCTCTGTCGGATATGATTAAGCCAACAACAGCTGAAGACGGGGGGGACAAGAATCTGTTGGAAGGAGACGGGAAGATGCAGATGCAGGTGAAATCAAAGCCAGAGTTCTCGCAGAGGGAGCTTTCTTTTCTTTTGAAGCTGATTCCAGAGTTGATACAGCTCTGATACAAGGATTGCCACTTGCCCTTTGCTTGTTTCAAATATATTTTCTCTTTTTCTTTAGGGCCTATACTCATCACTCAAGTCTGGAGGTTGACGCATCTTATTCTATGCTCGTTGTACATAATTTGGTCTTGTTTTATATAGCACAAACGTTGTGCGCTCCTCCATTATCCATCCATACGTGTATCTCAGAAATTCTATGTTAATTAGTTGAGCAGCTTATTTTCTTCCTTCTTCCAAGTTCCAAGTTCCAAGTTCTACTCTCTCTCTCTCTCTCTCTCACTAGGTCTGGACTTCATTTATTTTGTAATTGGTGGAGATAGTTAATTGAAAAAGAAAAAATTGAGATGGAGGATTAAGTAAGAGGAACCTTTTCATGAGAAGAAACCAAAAACAATATATTCCCCAAGTAGAATAGTATCATAGTATCATTTTCGGATGAATGATTTTTTTTTATTTTTATGCGAGATGAATGATTATTTGCGCATCTATCATCGGTCGGTTTTTGGAAGGCAAAAGTGGTTGATTGTGTGCTGTGATTCACTTGTTGCATTATTGGTTTGTGCTTTGTGTCCTGGCAATACCAATACATTAATATTAATATTAATTAGCGTATGAAATGGTTTTTGCTGCTTTGGAATGGCAAGAGAATAGTGCATCCGGGCTTATTGCTTGTATTATTCTTCATAAGATTGGGCTTGTTGCAGCCCAATCTTAATATGGGCTTAACCCAGATTGTGATATTTCTTTATGCCTCGTTTGCTTAGAGCATCTCCAAGGGAGTATGCAAATAAAATAGGCAAAATTGTACTATAACAACCTAAGTGGCATGTTACCTACCCATTTGACTCATGAAAAAAGTTAGTCACTCCAAGTGATTAGGCAACGCAAGTCTACAAACTAATATTATATATATATATTTTTTATTTTTTACTTTTAATAATATATTTTATAGAAAGTAGGTAAGAGAATGAAGATGATATTTTATTATAAAAAGCTTGCCTACTCTTTTGCCTCTTCCCTTCAAGATGCTCTTAATGGGCTTAGATGCTAATAAACCAAAATGACTAAGGATGATTATGAAGGGTAGCTGCCCCTCTCTCAAATACTATTTTGTTATTTCTCATCAATAACGCTATGACACACGTGATAATAGTTCCACAATTGGGGGTTGATTCCCACTATCCAATAATATAAAGAAAAAGCTGATTTGAGGATGTGGGATTCACATTCCAAATCGCTTTCTTGCTTTACCTTCTTAGTCCAATGGAAGTATTGAACTTACCCCTCACCCACACCTGCTCGTAGTAGCAGCAGCTCCTGATCAATTAATCAAAGACCTAAACTAAACTATTAGTATTACTAATTAGCGGAGAAGATGATCATAGGCCCATGGTGGCTTGCTGTATGCATATATAGAATAGAAGCTTGGAAAGCATGTATTTATAATTTAGTTCAGAAGAAAACCAAGTGTAGTCGAGTTTGAGAAGAAGATGGTATTTTGTTTAAATTAGATTTTCAAATACAGAATGGCAGACACACAACAAAGTAGCAAACAGGTAGCTAGGCTTGCTAGCTTCTTGAATATTAATAGATAGAGAAGAAGATAGCATTAATGTGAGATGATATAATAAGAAATAGAAAAATTAGATGATGATGGGCATCTCCACCACCACCACAGTAACGAATCTCACAGTCACAGCACTCTGTCTATGTCAACAATTTCAAGACAAGACCACACTACAAGGTGGAGCTAGCATATATATATATATATATGAATTTGTTTCTTTCTTGGTTTTGGTCGAAATCGATGTGTTTCACTTTCAAACACGCATCTAGAGATGTACATGTTGTATGATGTGTGGTGGTGTTCACAGTTTCAACTTTCAACTTGAAGGAGGGAGGGGACAATGCTATTCTCTTAAATTGTTTGTTTATTATGGTATATGGATATGATGTATTTGTTGTTGTATCCATCTTATCATGATCAACAGGTTTGACCTAGGCCATTTATGAAGAGCCGAGGCTAAAATATATATATATATATATATATATTAATCTCTTCGCTGGAGTTGGCTGGCCCATCTGGGAAACATCTGGGAAGCATCTGGTTGGTTGCAGCCAAAAGCTATTTCCTCAAAATTCACTATATAAATAATAGAGATACATAATAAATGAGATGTAAGCATTAAAAAAATAAAGAATTGTGATGGAAAATCATCTTCTTTTGATTTGATACATTTCTGATGATCTTTATTGAATAATTATACGTACTTTGCAAGGAATCATGAAAAAATTGAAACTAGGTTAATCATCTCTGAAACTGAAATGCATCTACAGCGTACAGACAGACTAGAGTATGTTTAATTAGATACATTTGTCCACAAAAAGCCAGCCACATAAATTAAGTCAAGATAATAATAAAAGGTCGTACAAGTTAAAACAAGAGTAGGTAAGCGAGACCAAGCAGATAGATAAAGATTAAACTTTAAAGACTGCCTGCCTGCCTGCCTGCCTGCCTGCCTTTGTAAATTGAAATGTTTCCATCAGCATTCAGCAGCAGCACAACCGAAAAAAAAAATTGTGGCACACATGAAGTGACAGGCAGACAGACTAGTAGAAGAAGAAGAAGAAGCGCATGCTTATTGACCAAAAAAAAGCAGATGATTGGAATTTCAACTTTGGCCTTTACTAATACTAATACTAATATTACTAATACAAAGACAGATAGCTGCTAAAGTTGTTGAGTCCTCACACGCTTGTGATTGTGTGAAAACAAAGACCGTCAAAACTCAAGAACAAAACAAAGCTATTCCCCATTTCCCCAGTCAATGAAGGGGTTCCCGAGTCAGAATTGGAGTTAGAATTTCCTCTTAAGTCTACTAGCTAGTCTCTTATTTAAAAGGCTATACTGTCTCTGTGTTTCCCCACCACACACGTCTCCTTCTTTTGCCTTTTCTAAATAAACATCCATTTCCATTTATTTGCTTTGCTCTCTCTCTCTCTCTCTCTCTCTCTCTCTCTCTCTTGTTGCAGTTGTACAACAGTCAGGAACATATATTCCTAGCTGCCTACGTATAAATGGGTTGCTTCCGCTTCAATTAAGCTAGAGCTAGTGGCTTGCTCTTCTTCAGTCTTATTGATTATATTCAGCAGAACCAATATCAGATATTTGATTTATAGATGGAGAAATTACCAAACTTTGTTATAAACGGAGGAGTAAAGATGCCAGTTGGGTACCGGTTTCATCCCACGGATGAAGAGCTTGTGATCCACTACTTGAAGAGAAAGGTCCATGCCGCGCCATTGCCTGCTTCCATCATTCCCGACTTTGACGTCTTCCACACTCATCCCTGGGGCTTGCCAGGTACTTCATTTAACCCAACTGAAATTGAACTGAGAGAGAAGAATAGTTGAAAACAAAGGCTATAGGTAGCTTATTGATCCATTATCTCTCTCTCTCTCTCTCTCTCTCTCTCTCTCTGTGTATAGGTTGTGGAGGTGATGTTAGGGAAAAGAGGTATTTCTTTTACAATCAAATAAATGCGATTGAGATTGACGACACTAGGAGAGCTGCTGGCTGTGGTTACTGGAAGCCTATGGGCAAAGAGAAGCAAATTGTTGATCCTGAAAGCAGCGAAGCAGTTGGGATCAGGAAAACGTTGGTTTTCTGCCAAAGGAAGCGCCGTTACCATGAGACTCAAACTAAAACTCGATGGTTCATGCATGAATATCAGCTCTTGTCTTCTCAAGTAAACCCAACCCATAGCCAGGTATTTATTTATGTAACTAGTTATTAATCTTTTTGCTAATTAATACAGCCAGTAAATAACTAATATGATGATCATCATGTTATATATAATGCAGGCATCTAAAAGGGAACTGGGAAACTGGGTTGTGTATCGCGTATTTCAGAGAAAGAGAAAGCCTCAAAGATCATCAGATATTATTCCTCAACCCTCCAACAGCAAGAGGACTCGGACTCAGAGATTAGTGGAGGTGATTACACCTTCTTCCTCCTCCACATGTTCGAGTGATATCACTCACCTCTCTTCCAATGCCAATAGGCTAGATCATGATCAGGAGGAAAACAGCAGTGCTGCTGCTGATAATTAACATAGCTATTCTTGATCATATATATATAATATTTTTGCCTGAGACGACTGAAGATGAGAGATAGCTTTAAGCTTCCTTTCATGAGAATGCAACTGTAGCGCAACAAATTAAATGAGAAAGAAAAGGCTTAATTTTATCTTTAATTTGAATGGCTTATCAAGTTACGAACAAGCATATTAGCTAGCTAGATTAATTATTGTCTTCTTCATGGCAAATCCAAAATGAAGCGCCGTGGATTTAATTAATAATTATATTCTTGTTTCCCTACCTTACCTTGCTTTATTGGGTTCATCAAATAATTCACCATACCATATGTCTATATTTGGGATCGATATATGGTATATAATCATAGTGAGAGGAAAAGAGGAATGCATATATATATATATATATATATATATATATATATATATATATATATATATATGTGGCATTCATTGTTTCTGAGTAAATCTGGAAGCTTTTGTTTCCTTCCTTACGAAAAGGCAAATGATTTTTGAGACAAAAGATATGACCCAGACTAATAAAAAAAACAACTGGCAAATGTTACATGCATACATATATGATGATGGCCATGCTTTTATGCATGTAAAGCGTCCATTGATTGCTATGAAAGCAACAATTAGTACCACCCAAAAGAGGCATCCAAAGACACATACATGGATGGTTAAAGTGTTTTTTTCCCTTTCCTTTTGTTGGGCATAAAGCTAAGGGAAAAAGAGGTTCTTCAATTCTGTTCTGTTCTGTATTATCTATATCTAATCATGATTCACATAAAGAAAGATATCGATGCTGGTGGCCGGCAGAGCAGAGCACAGAGAGAGAGAGAGAGAGAGCACCCACACCAAACTATTATACAGTATACTGCTGCAGTGCACAGCACATGCGGGGTGAGTCGCACTCGCATGATCCATGTTTCAATTCAATACCCCAATTAATATAATATTGAAATAAATATGCTTCGATCGAGTTAGGGAATGGAATCTCGATGACTTTTTGGCGTTTTAGTCCTCAATATAATTGGAATTAAAAACCAAAAAGATTCTGCCTTCTTCACAATTTCAGTGGCATAATGGCATTATGGCATGGCATCCAGTTAATTAATATGATGATTGTATATATAATATTAATTAATTAAAGAAGAGTGTTGATTGTGTTGTGCTGGAGCCTAAGAGCCTGAGAGCCTGAGAGCCTGAGAGCCTGGGGAAAGGAACAAAGCACAATTAAAATGGGAGGTTGAGGTTGAGAATAAGATTGGTTGGCTTGGTGAGTTATAATAATTATGTTAATTACATCGATCAAGTCATGTCTCTCCCTACTCTAATAGCCTAATAGTCTAATAGGGAAAAGTAATATGAATGATGTTGTTATCCAAGGTTACCTAGTTCAATTCTCCACGACACTCATTTAAAGGAAGAAAAGTAATAAAACAAAGGATTAACATATGCATAATGCATGTGGTGGCGTAGAATGCTGACTTTCTTTCCTTACATTTTGTCTGTCTCTGTGAATCTGTGAATCTGTGATCTGTGATCTGTGATGTGAAGTCGGCTTTAATTAATAATTAGTCATTGTTTGTGGTAGGGCCATCCTTAATTTCCTTGTTCAAATCAAAATGCCCATTATTCTTTCCTTTGTAAGAGATTTGTGTCAACTAGTCAAGGGAGGGTATGGCAACTCAGAAGACAAGCAATGTACTAAGCTTGTCATGGAGCCAGAGGCCCAAGAGAAACAAGAACGAGTAAGCGGACCTAGCTCTAGCTCTAGGCCCTAAATTATTCCAAAACTCCCAGGCCCATCAGACACTCTACAAAACAAAAGGAGGGTTGTTAATTAACAGCTTAATTATATAATTAAAAACTAACAGCAGGAGTAAGCACGTACCTGCTACGTATGGTATGGTATGGGTTGGTGAAACAGAATTATCAAGTGCAGTGCAGGGTTGATGGTTAATTATGAAGCTAATCCCGCAACACTCGTTGGTTCCCTCATTTCAATACTCCTATCCAAATTGATTTTTCTTAATTTGTTTCTAATTTCCTCATCACAATATTGGACAGAGCACTCCATCGACATTTTAAACTCACATTAATTATTAATTTTGATTCATTATATATATATATTTATTTATCTGAGAGGCTGCTGATCGAATTAATGATCGCTCTCCCTCCCAACCTCTCCATCTTGTTTTGATCATCTCTTCTTCCCTGTTCATGTCTGTCCTCCTCTTCCTTGTTGTGCATATCCATCTATAGTTTCCTTGGGATATCCATGGGTTGCGGCATTTCCAAGTTGGGGGCTAATGCTCATCAACATCATCAGCATGACCACCTAACTACTTCTTCTGCTTGTGAATCTAATAATTATAATAGTGGCAAGGATCCGGAACGGGGCATGCATGACTATGGCGAGGAGGATGACATGATGATGAAGGAGAAAGAGAGATCAGGGCCGGTGGAGAAGGTGGTCAAAGAGCGTAGAATAAATGAGGGGCATCCACATGCACATGCAGGCCTAGGGTTAGGGAAGGGAGGCCGCCAATATTTTGATGATGATGGCTACGATGAACAAATGCTCTCTAGCAGTGACAGGGAGGATAGCTTCATTCATTGTCCACGATCCCCCAGTTTTAGGGATTATTTCATTGACTCTGATCAAGACTCATCAAGGCATCATACACCTAACAAATTCTTCTTTAGCGGTGAGTTGCCTTGCCTCACAAATTCTTTACATGAATTAGCTAATTATCAAACAATTTGTATAATCTGTGATATGTTGTCTTTTCTTTCAAGGTGATGCTAATGATCATGAGATCAACAAATCCGAGAAATGGGCGGAATCTCAGAATACCAACAAGGTAATTCAAAGTTGTTGGCTACCTTGCCAAATACATTTGATTAATAATTGTGTTTTGTTTATGATTATTACGTGGCGCAGCAGCAGAGAATATCAGAAGCTGACGAATTAGTGAAAAAAGAGAGCAAAGGATCAAGATCATCAGGAATTAGGGGTGTGTTAGGCAAACAATCAAGGCTAAGATCGTACTTAAACGTCTCCAATTGGCACCACCACAACAGTCCAATCTCATCACCCTCTCAACAAAATCCCGCAAAACTGGTTGCTGCTGAAAATTAATTAATTACAGCAGCCGCATGAAAGTAGATCATATCGATTATATATAGGATCTATTGACACAAAACACAAAGAGGCTTTCTTTCCTTCATTTGTTCAATTTCCCCCTCCTTTATTCGATCTCCCTTCCCTTCCTGTACATGTATATGTAACATGCAACATGTACGTAATATGTAACATGTACGTTTAACGTACCTTTTTCTCCCCAATTGATCATTAATATTTCACATGCCTTAATATAGTTGCAATCCGGCTATTATTTGTTTCGCATGGAAATTGCTAATTAGGATGTGCGCGGATACAATACAATTATCTTACATCTGTTACTTATTATGTTTGCACCGACCAGTGGCTGGCTAGCTTTGTGTCCTATCCTAAGGAAGACAACGTTACGTATGATCTGAGTCTCAGGGTTCATGTTGTGCTTCAAAAGGCGGCTAGCTGCTTTTTGAAAATGACAGCTTCAGCTTTCGTCCCTGTGTCTCTTTCCTCTCGCTTATGCTTCAAGAAACGTATAACATGCCTTTTTTGAATTTTGACCCAACAAAGTCTTCATTCAAACAACAACAATATCTTCCATATATCGCTTTCATATTTATTTCTCACACTCACTCCTTTTATATTATCCTATAATTAACTTCAAACCAAACCACAGTATAAATGAAAAAAGATAATTAAATTTGAACAAAGACCAAATAAATTTGTGTCTTCAAAAGGCTTCCTCAGTAGTGGGAGAAGGCCAATCTCAATTTTACCCTTACCTTCTCAATCATTGTATTACCTCTCTCTCTCTCTCTCTCCCTCCCTCTCCCTTTTAATTTTTAAATAGAGGATAGTTAAGTTCATTTGTACCTAATTACGAGTCATCTAAAATGTCCTTAATGATTGTACAAAAGTTATAAACCCTCATTAATTTTGGATTAGAAAAGAATGACTTGTGCGACCATATCATGTGCAGCGAGCATCATGTCTATAAGTCCTACATTTTAGTCCTTCCTCTCTCTCTATATATGTGCGTGTGTGATGGAATTTACCACCATATCCCGTTGCTTCTTATCAAACAAAAGGGATTAACTAAACCCACATCGTAAGTGACCTTTGTTTTACAATTAATTATGCATGAAAGATAATTATTTGCTTATTTATTACCAGACATGTAAATAATGAAACCCTACTACCTCTCTCATCTCCAAGTTGTGGTCAATAATTTTACAGAGCATGCTGGAACCCAAATTAACTACATTATTATTTACCTCTGCTCCTTGTCTTGCAAGGGATTTCAACCAAAGTCGGGGGCAAAACAGATAATTTCAGATCAGTGGAGGTGTGTGGATCTGACCCACCCACCGGCGCGGTCAAAGTAAGAAAGTTTTCGTTCTGGAACCGCTTCTTCCTTGTCATCAATATCTGACTTTGACCGTCATCCGCTTCTTCAATGCATTTTACTGTTTCGCCGCCACGTCATACTCCAGCAGATCTCCTCACCTAGATAGACGCCTATTGTATTTTTCCCACTACAATGCCACGACCCAATGCTCGGAGAAAACTTAGTTGTAACGGTTTACTATTCTCAACAAATAATATTATGTTATGCGAAAATATTATTATGCGTGTCATAATCCTTCTCAGTCCGGATAGCAAAATAGTACTATTCCTGTTTCATGGAATGGAAGCATTTCTCCCATGCTTGAAGCTACTCCCTCGAGCACTCAGATTACCGAATTGCCCATCAGGATACGTGTCGCTTTGTCAGTGCGCGCTTTTTCACTTTGGTAAATGACGTGGGAATGATCCCATTTTCCCCCTTTGCTCATTTTCTTCTTGTTTTCTCATTTCATTTCCTTACCTATCTTTCTCGGTTTCTCTCTCTTTCTTCCTTGATCTGCTACGAGTCGTTTTGAATGATCCACCAAGCTTTTACCTCTTTCTCCTTCGTCTTCTCCTTCTTCAATGTCGTGGAAGCTTTCGAATTAATCTCGGTCCTCGTTTCGTAGATTTGGAGCCGAGCGTCTTTGAATTCAAGGGAGACAAGAAAGGATTTGATTTTCGACACTCTGAGTCGCTCTGAGTCTTTGTTTCGGTCATTGCGATAGGGTTTTAAGGAAATGAAGTCTTCGCTTGGTATGCTTCGGAGATTCGAACTGCACAGAAACGATGCCAAAGATAAGAGAGACGTTCAACCTTTGGCTCAGGTCGATGAGCTCGCTCAGGCTGCTCAGGTACTCTTTTCTTTTTCTTGTCAATTAATTTCAAGTTTTGTACTGTGCTCGAACTTTGCTTGTTATGTCTAAGTTGTTGTCTTAGGAACTTTGACTAAGCTGAATACTCCTCGAGCTTCAAAAGCGAATTTGGACCTTTCTATGTTTATTTGAGAAAAATAACTTCATATAGTATTCATTCCGGAATTTAAAAAAATCAATGCTTTGAACTTTATTAGGGCTCTTGAAAAATACTGGATCTTCGCCTCAGTAAACAGACAGGTGATTAATTTGACTGTGAATTGAACTACTTGGCACGCCGGATATGATTATGAAGGACTTACGGATCCGGAAACTTTATATTTCTAACTTAACTAAAGAGTTCAAAAAGAACGTTTGTAACTTTGTTGTAGTTGGTAAACAGTACTGTTAATTACGGGATTCTTATCAATTTAGTTGGTAAGATATTTGATAAGGTATTACTCTTTTGATCTGTACATTTTTGCAGGACATGCAAGATATGAGAAATTGCTATGATGGCTTACTTTCTGCAGCTGCTGCTACAGCGAACAGCGCATATGGTAAATACTCTGCTTAATTTCATTTGTACATTAGTTTTTAATCTTTAAGTTAGATATCACATTTTTTTCAATAAAGGAAATTTGGTGTGTCCAAGTTTGTTGACTTCATCTGCAAATTGTGTTTCACAATAACAAAAAGTTATATCTTCGTACATGACACACCACTTTTGACATATTATCACTCCCACATGAAAGCTTGATAAGAAGAAAAGTCATGCCTTACTCCTCCAAGAACGCACTAATAGGGTCAGCTTCTTAGCTAATATCATATTCAACTACCAATCATTGCAAATTTGAGAGCTTATTCTAAAATGGTTGGATATTCTCTGAGGAGATGAAAACAAAAATGGCTAGTGCTGAATTCTTGGGTGTATTTGCAAATCATATGAACTTATTGGAATTCCAAATGATAACTTTATGAGATTCAACTTTAAGATGATCAATTGGATGCCTTATACTCTTGAGTCCGTATAAATACAGATTGCTTCCATTTGACTTGATCTGCACTTTCAGAGTTCTCAGAGTCACTGCGTGAAATGGGTGCTTGTCTACTGGAGAAAACTGCATTGCACGATGATGAAGAGAGTGGTAAGTCAATCAAAGTATATGACCCTTTTTTTTTTCTTTGGGAAGGAGGTGAGTAAACCTTCAGTCTTATTTTTATTACCCCATAGCTAAGGTTATCAGAAGCAAAATAATTTTCTGGAGTCGAACACCAAATATTTGTATTACAATCATGAATTTGGATTTGAGGATTTTAAATTACATATGCCTTGTACTTTAATTGAAATGCAGGCAAAGTTTTTATGATGCTTGGGAAGGTGCAGTATGAACTTCAAA
This sequence comes from Prunus avium, assembly GCF_965620075.1. Lineage (NCBI taxonomy): Eukaryota > Viridiplantae > Streptophyta > Magnoliopsida > Rosales > Rosaceae > Prunus > Prunus avium. The sequence goes on from NC_142286.1 coordinate 40,597,965, forward strand.
AACTTGTTGATAGCTATGTGAGTTCCTACTGTTGTTTTGCGCACAGCATGCCATTTTTTAAAATAATTTTCTTTCATTGCAATACCTTCACCTTAACCTAGCATTAACTAATTGTTTTCTTTACTGCAGCGCTCACATATATTTTTGACAATTACAAACCCATCAGAGTCTCTTCTCAATGAACTTCGAACAGTTGAGGTTTGCTCTTGTGGATTCTCTCTTATTTACTGATTACCTTACCAGATGCTTTTTCAATAAAACCTTAATCGCCTGCAGCTATCATACATGTTTCTATCCTAGAGGTTTCTGCTGTAATTTGATTATTAGGTGCTCTAGCTGTATTACAAATCAGAAGGAATTTCCTGTGCCTGTGGCATTCACACTTGCACAAAATCTTTACCCTTTTTTAATATAAGAAAAATCCTTACTCCTTTTACTAGCACATAAGGCACCATTTAACAGCAGTCTGAGAATAATAGGTTAGGCATGCCAAGAAAAAGAAGAAAAAAAAAAAAACAGCAGTCTGAGAATAATATGCCATGTGCTAGGTGCAGGCTTGGCAATTAGTTTTTTGAAAACTTTAACCTGGAATCATATCGTGAAGATGTAGGCTTTAAAGTTTCAATGCAACCCACACCTACCTTTTTGAACCTTAGAGGTGTTCCCTTTGTCGAGGTCTCATTTCCTTTGCTTGTGTATCACTAAATGTCCTTTCTTTTTTTTTTTGGTCTGCACTAAATGTCCTTTCTTGTTATCTGGTGCAGGAAATGAAACGACAATGCGACGAAAAAAGGTCTATTCCATTCTCTTTTAACTATTTTTACTTAATTGAAGTGAATTTTGTTCTGAATTTGTTTTGTTGCATAATCTTCAGAGATGTGTATGAATACATGGTGGCACAACAGAAAGAAAAAGGAAGGTCAAAACGTGGGAAGGGTGAACATTTTTCTTTGCAGCAATTGCAAGTGGCTCATGATGAATATGATGAGGAGGCTACATTATGTGTTTTCCGATTGAAGTCTCTGAAGCAAGGACAGGCCCGAAGTCTTCTAACACAGGCAACTCGTCACCATGCTGCTCAGGTTTTCTTTATCTGTCGAACCAACTTTAAAATTTCAATACCTCACGTTAGTTTGATGCAAAGTTAGTATTCTTGTTCTTTGTTTGTTCTTTGAATCAGTTGAATTTCTTCCGGAAAGGACTTAAATCACTTGAGGCTGTTGAGCCGCATGTTAGATTTATTACAGAGGAGCAACATATTGAATATCAATTCAGTGGACTTGAAGATGACGGTGGGGATGATGGTGAGGATAACGGCGAGGATAATGGTGAGAATAGCAACGATTCTAATGAAGATGGAGAATTGAGTTTTAACTACAGATCAAGCAAGCAGGGGATTGATATCACCTCTGCATCAAGGAATTCAATGGAGGTGAGTGTCTAATGTAATTAGCAATTTGTGTTATTTGACGAGGCGCTATACTATCTCTGTTTAAAATGTTAAATTGTAACCTACCTAAATCCACCCAACTATTAATCAGCTTGGTCGTTCAGTCAAAGCAAGTGCCACTGCTGGTGATGGTTTCAATTGTTGTTAGACATAGTGCGCATATTGTGAACCTTTTTGGTGATTTGAATTTCGTTGTCATGTTGTATTTTTGTTCCTATGATCTGCTGGCTTATTTTTCAGGTTGATGAAGTGGGACTTTTGTCTCCTCAAGCTTCAAGAGTGGAACACGCAGATGTATGATTTCATTGCCTTTTGATTGGTAGATTTGAAACCAAACTTCAAAAGCATGAATGTTATTCCCTGAATTTCAAATATTGTATTCATAATTTTTTTTTCCTTGCAGATAAATCTGGATAAAAATCAATGGGATCTGAGGGTCTCGAGTAGAGAACCAAGAATAGGCAGCCACTCGGCCCCAATTTTTGCAGAGAAGAAGTTTGATCCAGCTGAAAAAGCTAGACAACTGCAAGCATCAACTACACGGAAGTCTAATACATATGTGCTGCCCACTCCTATTGATGCAAAGGGTTTGATTTCTTCAAGAACAAGCAGCACGGTTCCAGTCACAAGGCCAAGTGGACGAACCCACAACTTATGGCACTCTTCCCCATTGGAAGAAAAGGATTCTGGTGATGATAATCTGTCAGGACCGAATTTCTTAAAAGCTCAGTTGGTACAAAAAGAGAGCAACAGTAATAATACCTCCACCCAACTACCTCCTCCGCTGGAGGGACTTACACTTCCACAGCTTGATACGTTTAATGCATCTGATACCAAAAAGATTAAGAGACATGCTTTCTCTGGTCCAATAACTAGTAAGTCATCATCGACAAAGCCTGTGTTATATGCTAGTGGTCCCATTGCATCAAGTGAACTACCTCAAATAGTTTCTGGAATGCTGTCTCGTTTACCAAATCCCCAACCTTCATCTCCAAAAGTATCCCCAAGTGCTTCACCTCCCCTTGTTTCTTCACCCAAGATAAGTGAGCTTCATGAGCTTCCTAGACCCCCAGGTAGTTTTGGTGTGAAACCAACAAAGTCTTCTGGATTTGTTGGTCACTCTGCTCCCCTGGTCTTGAGAAATCAAGAACTTAACATGCCTAATAAAATCCCTTCAGTGACATCAAACATGGCATCGCCACTTCCAACTCCTCCACCATTGGTTGTCCCTAGAAGCTTCTCCATACCTTCAAGCAATCAAAGAGCAATGGCGTTGCATGTAGCAAGACATTTGGAGTCTCCTCAAGTTCCAGGCAAGGCTGAAGAAGTTGCTTCACCTCCATTGACGCCAATTTCCCTATCAAACCTGAAACCAGTATCAACTGTTTCTGAAGTGGCCTCGCACTCTAGTCCCATCCGAGGTGAGCATGCCATTTTCAGTATGTCCTCACCAGTTGGTGTTCCCTTCTTCTTCTTTGAATTAAATTGCACCTGCATGGCGATGTATATATGATGGGTGGTGGATGTGGGAACAGTTCAGTCCTTTATCTTCACCATCACAGCCAATTGATCATTTTTGGTAATTCTAATTTTGAACATCTTCAGTGGATGCAGGTGGGAGCTGATATCATAAAGATTGGGTGAAGCAGTGAATTTTTTAGGTTTGCCCTTAAGATTGTTTTGGGTCTCATTGTTTTCATGTTAGGTACAGAGTACGGGTTTGTAAATATGTTGGTTGGGTGTATTGTTTAGTTTCTCATCTCAACCTTTTCCTTCACCCTTTGTTGTAGCTTATGATGAGAACTAAACTATACGGAAATTGTGTCTTCACGATGTATCATATATATCTTCAAATGAAGAATTTTGTTAAATGTCCCATCCCATGACAAATCACCAGTGGCGTGTGTTGATCGTTGCTTCTATGATCTCCAAGAATGTTTATTTATTTATTTTTTAAATGAACTAGAAATGGACTTTATAAGTCGGCCCAACCTTAATCTAACCCATTTCAAACGTACGTGGTTTGCACCTGACGGTCTATGCTGTAGAGCGTCGAGTTCTAGCGTTATGAGTAAGGAGACGGCGTCGTTTTTCGAAATGTTTAAAACAAACGTGTCATCTTCTCAGTCTCCTGGGCGGATAAGGAAATGACAGTTTTGACAGTTACATGACTGTTTTAAGTCGTAAACAACTCAACGCTTTATAATCCCTTCCCTTCCCTTCTGAGTCTCCTGAGTGTACCATCGAGGAAGGAAGCAAGCAGTGAAATAAGCAAAGCCAGTGACAGTGAGCCATGGAGATAACAAGGACCCTCCTCCATTCCTCTTGCTCTAAGCTCCCTTTCCAAACTCCCTTCCTCCACTTTCAATCTCAAGTGGTGGCTTCGAGTTTCTCAAGCCGCCGTGAGATAACAAAGACCTCCTCAATTCCCATTATATCTCGCACCCACTTCCGAAAACCCATCGCAGCGTCATGCTCTGCCTCCGATGGCAGCAATTCCAGTCAGTTCTTCCCTTACCCTTTCTTTTATATAATTTTTCTTGGATTTTCCATTTTTCCTCGAATTTATGATTTATGCTTTCACGCATGCCAAGTGTTTGATAATTGCTTCTGTTCTGGCGTTGGTCAGTTTGATTTGATTTGTAATTACTTGATATTAATTTCTACAGGCGTTGGTTCAGCAACCAAGGTTTCTGTAGCCGACCCCTCTGTTGCATTGAAGGTGAGATCTCTCATTCTCTTGGAAACAATAAGATTTGACAAGACATGGAAACCCATGCCAATTAACAAGGCTAAAATTTGGTTTTCCCTTTTTCTTTCTTTCAACTTTTTATGAAAACCAAAAGGGGCTTCATGGATTCGCTCGTGTTTTATGATGATCACGGGTAGACTATTATTCTAGGCTGGTTGAATTTTCAAAACTAATTCATTTGCTTCTGGTTTAAAGTGCTGATTGTAACTGTTCAGTTTTAATTCAGAAGAAGGCAATGGATATATCCCCCGAACTCAAAGGAACTTCCATATTTCTTGTGGGTAAGCATTACTTAATGCTTTGTATTGTAAAGCATTCAATACTCAAATCTTGTGATGATCCAGTCTGTACTTACACATATCCTCTCCCTTTTGGCGGAAAGGCATGAAGAGCTCCGTAAAAACTAGTTTGGGGAAACTCCTAGCCAATGTGTTACGGTATTATTACTTTGACAGGTACCTATATATGCTATATATTTTAAAGATCAGGATAAGCTTCTTTGCTCTAGATGTATCAGCTGAACCTGTAATTTGTGTTCTTCAATAATCAGTGATAGTTTGGTTGAGGAAGCTGCTGGCGGTGAATCTGCTGCCAAATCTCTAAGGGAGACTGACAAGAATGGTTTTCATGAGTCTGAGGTGATAGTTTTCGACATATTTGTTGTTTTCTCACACCATACTTTGAATAGAAGTTCACTTGTCATTACTTCAAGTAAACAAAGTATCTGTGGCTGACGAAGCTGCCTGAGGCCAACACTAGAGCTCTCATGAAACATATTCTGAAAATTGGATTGCTGACTTATCGATGCAGATTATTTGGTTCGTTTTATGTATATCTAAGTTGACATGTTTCTGCAGACGGAAGTATTGAAGCAATTATCATCCATGGGTCGATTGGTGGTTTGTGCTGGAGATGGTGCGGTTCAGCGTTCAACTAATCTGTAGGATTATCAAAGAACTCTTTGCTGATATTATTATTGATATATTTATTGTGGTTAATGCTAGTTGTGCAATTTTGACTCACTTCAGAACATATATAGGGCTCTTCTGAGATATGGGATCTCCGTATGGATTGATATACCTGTAGACTTGGTTGCGAGGGGGGTGATCGAAGATCAAAGTCAGCTTCCTGCATTCAACCTATCTGCTTCAGCATCTTATCCAGAGGTCAACTCTTCCTCCTCAAAATTATAACTGTATACAACCTGCTTCTTTGTCCTCAGAAGGAAAGTAAATTGACTATACCATTTAATTGTGTGGGGGGGAGAGGTGGAAAAGAAACCCATGTTGCGCAGCTGCATCTGCCTGATAATGGACACTTTTGATGTATGATAACCAGGTTTTGACTCACCTAAGTACTTCATATGAAGAAGTCAGAGGTGGATATGAAACAGCTGATGCAACGATTTCCGTTGAAAGTATATCTCCGTGACCTTTTCTTGTTTTTAATGTACTCAATCATGTTTCCTCAATGGTTCTAACCATTGTTTCGTCCTAGCAGAACTAGCTTGTAAATTAAGTTATGATGACTTTGGTGATGTAACCACTGAAGACATGGCTTTGGAGGTAAGGAGGCTAGTTTTGAAATGCATAGGATTATCTGAAATTAAAGCAAACTAATTTGAGGAGACAAACCCTTGGATTCTTTGCTCTCTGTGAATTCAGGTTCTCAAGGAGATAGAAAAACTGACTAGAGTAAAGAAGATGATGGAAGCAGCAGCAAGACCTTTTTAACGTTCGAGATGGTATAGTGCGGCATTTTCATCACTTGGAACCACTTTCTGCTCCAACCCTTAATTTGCGGATTGCAGGCTGAGGTTTTGTGCATCCCTTGTGTAATTTGGTGTATTGATACATTGATACATTGATACATTGGTGTACGTAAAACAGCTTTTCTCGTCTTTTCTGAAACTGGAAGTAAAAAACAATTGAATTAGCAAAAGAACGATACAGGATAAGTGGATGAGGTACTGAATGATTGAGTGCACTTAGTTTACAGGTGTCAACATAGACTCAATCACCTGCTGCCACGTTAAGCTTGGAGCAGAAGCTTTTATATAAAATTTGATTGTAAATTGCCCTAATTGCCCTCCATGCGAAATGATTGTTGCCATTGAATTTGAATGCTCTTTATTACTTGGCAAATTGATAATATCTCCGAACATGATGATGATAAAGTACACCTTCCATTCGAAGCCAAATAAAAAAATAATTAAGTAAAAAAAAAGAGAAAAATGATATCAGAAACGGCTATTAATGGTGTACCGTGTATCTATTCTATTGGACCCATTCAATGGTATTTTTTTTTCTTCCCATTTGGTGTTATTCTTTTTGACTTATTTGAATGATAAGGGGAACTTAATGGGATGGGCCTTCACATTGAAGATAAGGCAAACATGTTATGCTATGGCTTTGTAGTGCCGCTGCTAACTGTAAATAAATTTATGTGGATTTATGGGTAATTAATTATCTCAAAATTTGTAGGCCATTGGTTTGGAGATTTGAAATCAAAATTTCCATTTTTTATTTTGTTGAGTAAAAGAAAGAAAATAGTAAGAAAGATGGACAATAAAACAAAAAAACAGAAATAGGGAAGTTTTTCTCCGGAGGACACTTGCTAGGCTAGGCAAATACAAATACTCCCGCTGGTGGTCCCGCCCGAAGGACAGAGAAAGTGAAAGGCAGGTAAAGATTTTTTAAAACAGTGAGGGAGAGAAGGGGCTGAAAGCGTGGTTAAGTTACAAAAAATAAAAATAAAGAAAAAAACTTAAAAAAGGAGTAGTGGAGAGAGAGATTAGAGCAAGGGCAACGCAATGGTGCGGATGGATTATATGCGTGTTTTAATATTAATTGGTTTTCAAAATTACAGCCGAGAAAAAGAAATGGAAATGGTGATGACGCTCGTATTTTGGGATTATAAACTGGGCCTCTCTCCCTCTCTCAGACTCTGTCTGCCTACAACCGCAAACTCCAACCCCTTCAATCCTTTTCTTCAATCCTCTCTCTCGCTCCCTACCAAACCCTACCTCTTCCTCTTTCTTTTTCTTTTTCTTCGTTTTCTTCTTTTTCAACCGTATCCCTGTTCACAAACATTAACATCATCATCGCTTTTATTCATTATAGGATCTGATTTCTCATCAGTTTGCATGGAAGATTTTTTGAGATGATTCATCTGCTCGATTGTTTGATCACAGCTTTTCTTGGTGCGTCTACTCATAATCGGTGTTTTATCGGATTCTGGTTTTATCGTCATCACCTATCTGCCTTGTTTATAAGAAAATGTTATTAGTAAAATGAGTCAAATGACCTTCTCTGTCTGCTTTTTATAATCCTATATGATCATAAGCTTCCATTATGCCAGACTTAGTTTCCTTCTGCTTAGATTTTGTTTACTCTTGCTCTTGGTCCAAAATCATAGTCTAAGTTGCTTCCAAGTGGATGATGCAGGAGGGGATGGGCTGAATGTGAGCCCTACCAAGTAACCCCTTCTGTACTTTCTCATTGATACTTGTTTTCTAGTAAACCTCTTCTATACCACATATACTTCTTCCTCAGATCAATGGTTGATTATGCTTGGACGCTTGTTTAATATGTCTTAGATCGACTACACAAAATTTGCTATGCGATAAGTGTTTGTATATTGTTCTGTATGTGCATTTGATCTATTGGAATTGTTGGATTCAATTGGCTCAACTTCTGATCAATGTAAACTCATATTTTTCTCATGTTCGTCTTTTTCGAAAAGGTTTAATGTTTAAAAACTAATTCATGTCAATATTGTTTCAGGCGTAGGTACTGATTCTTTAGGAAATCATGAATTATGTGAGTTTCATGACTTGCTGGTTTGGAGGTCTGAAGATCTGTGCTACTCGTGATCTTCACAGTACTTCAATGCGCTTCAATATGTCTTTGGAGAGAGTGGTAACTCAAATGTTTGAATTCTGGCTGCCTTTGGTAGGTACCTAGTAGTTTCTTCGGCAGAGCAGTTATATTTTCAATTGAAGGGAGAAATTTAGGTGTGTATCAGTTATACTGATGGCATAAGAAGTTGGATTTTCATTTTTTTTTGTTGGATTAGAAATAACAGCTCTGTTAGTTGATGAACTGATCTGATACTATTCCCTCAACCCCCATCCTAAAAAGAAAACAAAATAAAAATAAAAGAGTTAGGAATTAGTTCCTGTGAAAATTGGACATGGGATTGCCTCAAGTTCCCTCGACTGGAACTTCTGAGGAAGTACTAGCTGCATCTCTGGGCTCATTTTTACAAAGCCCGCCTCGGTTTTCTAGTATGAGCACGTGTGATATGGATGGGATGCATGGTGGGACTGCAAGTCGAATGGGGGGAAACCCATTATGCTCCTCTTTAGGAGATTACCAGACAAGAGCCTCTCTGGAATTTTCAAGGTTCCCTGATGATTCATTTAGATTGAGAAGGACCACAGAAGTTACCAACAATGTTCATGGTTTGACAATTGGTTCTGTTGATAAATCTGGTCAGATCACTCCGAAAAATGGGCGGAATATTCAGACCCCTGCTTCTAGGATTGTAGGATTTGAATCAAGTGGAACAAGTTCTCTAAATGATGGCTCCAAGGGTGTTTCATCTGGTCATGTTCACTCTTCTTCTGCAGTTAATGTTACAACTAATGATGTTGTGAACAGTGGATCACTAGTCAGGAAGCGGTTGTTGTCACCATTGACTAGTATGCTTTTTCCAGATCAGTTTAAAGGTGATCGTTTAGACATTGGTTGCAGAAATTCTCGAACAAATTCTCCCACCGTGAGTGAAAATTTCAGTGCATCTATTGCACATGATTATAAGAAAGCAAATGTTGGGGGCAAAAATCACTTTACAATGCCAACTTGGTCTCTATCTAGTTGCTTGGAGCAGAAGAACATGCCACATGATATTAGTAGTATGGAATCCGTTATTTTCACTGATGGCCCTTTGCTGGAAAACAAGGATCCCCTACCTCATAATAGTTATTCATCTTCACCCAGACTTTTGAGAGAGCCGACTAATGCAAAATCCCAGAGTGGGGCAATATTCATATCTCCACAAGAAGTGATCTCGCCTTCACATTCGTTGTCACCTCTTGGCCCCAAGTTGTCTGAAAGATTTAAAACCGTAGGGGGCTGCAGGACTGCTAACAAAGAGTTGGAGGATTGTCATTCAACCTTAAGGAATGTAAAACAAACACATGTCAAGTCTGATCCAGACATTCTATTTTCCCCTGAAGTAGGGGAGTTTAGGATTGCTAGTAAATTATTTGAAGATGTTGATATTTTTCAGAAGGACTTCCATCCATCTTCTCTAGAAAATGGTACTGGCGTAAGTTATTCTTTGTCCCAAGGGTCCCAATGCATGAGATTTGTTAGAAGTTTGAGTGGACTTCCTGTTCGGAGATCCTTGGTTGGTTCATTCGAAGAATCTCTACTGTCTGGTCGATTCTTATCAGGGAAACCCAGCCAGGTTAGTGTGAATATTTCTGTTGTGTAAGTAATCCTGTGCATTGTTCGTTATTGCAATGTTATAACTGCTGGAATCTTATACATTGTAGAGAATCGATGGTTTTCTGGCAGTACTAAGCATCACTGGGGGAAACTTTTCTCCGCAATCACAGAAGCTTCCTTTTTCAGTGACTAGTGTAGAAGGAGACTGCTATTTATTGTATTGTGCATCCATACACCTTGCGGGAAATTCTGCATTGAATAGGAGTGGAGGACAAAAGCTGAAACGAGGCCTTAGCAATGATGGTTCACAGATTGTCACAAGCCGCCTGCGCATTCCTGTGAAGGGCCGTATACAACTGGTATTTTGTTTCTTCTCTTTCAAAATTTGTTGAAATCGCTCACTTTGTGTAGCATGTTACATTGCGATCGGTGATTTTTGTTAGTCATTAAATTAATCTCTCTGTACTTGCTTTATGCAGGTTCTAAGCAATCCAGAGAAGACACCTATTCATACTTTCCTTTGCAACTACGATTTAAGTGACATGCCAGCTGGTACCAAAGTAAGTTGCTTGTGGTCAGCTGAACTCCCCTTACAGTATCTTGTCGCCACCATATTGTAACACTAGCAAATTCTGTGTTAAATGCAATTTTTTGAAAAATTTACTATAAGATCATAGTATTTCATAGCAGAGAGTTTTGGTCGTACATCCAAGGGGAACAACTGTGCAACTTGGAACTTAAGTTGATGATCATTGTCTAGAATCTCACTTTAAATCCATTCATAAATACACATATATGGAGATATATTTTTCTAACTTTATACCGTGCATGCTTAAAAGTAAATCTCAACTTTCAAATGATATTGTCTTTAAGCTGCAGTTATTGGATAGCTTTTCAAAAGATTTCGGTTGTTATAAATGTGATGAATGGGAAAGTTATGGACTTCAAAATTATGTTTGTTATGTTGCTTATGATATACCATGTTCCTGTGGCTAATTAATTGTTCATTTTGTTCGATATCTTTTCATATCTGTTCGCATCAAAGTAGACCTTCTTGCGCCAGAAGGTCACTTTAGCTTCATGTAGCCCAACTTCTACACAGTCAAAACAAGGGAAGACTGATTTGTGTGCAAAAGTCATAGACAAGAAGGAATTAAAGAACACAGCTGGAGTAGACGTTGTGCAAACAACAAGATGTGTAGATCAGAAAACCGAAATTAGAAGTGAGTGCTCTGATTTAGTGGATTCAATCGATGAGGGGGATATGTCCAAGTTATCCCCTAAAACAGGAAGGGTATGCACTCGTTCGTTCATTGTTGAGAAGAGCTTTAATGATGATGAGTACCGAAGCAGTAATGGGAAGGAGTGCAACTGGGTTGATGGCTGCCATGAAACTGACAGGAAACAAGTACATGGTTGTTCGAGGGTAAATCAAAACAGTAATGGTGGTCTTCGCTATGCACTTCATCTCCGTTTCATATGCCCTTTTCCTAAAAAATGTTCTAGGTCGGTTCAGAGATGCAAATCAGATCCCCTATCTACACCAGAAAGAACGGGATTAGACATGGATGGGGAGCGCAGATTCTACTTATACAATGACTTGAGGGTTGTGTTCCCCCAACGCCACTCAGACGCCGATGAGGGGAAGGTAGGTGGAAATATTTATAGTTGGTCATGTCATGCATCTCTCTATCTCTCTATCTCTCTATTGTGTTGCGATATATGTTGCCTGAGCTAACTAGGCTGTGTCTTTTCTTTGGTTGTTTAATGGCAGTTGAACGTGGAATACCATTTCCCAGATGATCCGAAATACTTTGTCATCAACTGAAACGTCTAATTGAGCTCACAAAATATCTTTCCATTATCATCCTTTTTTTATATATTTATTTAGTTATCTGCCTGGTGTGTACATATTCTCGCATATGTTTCGTTGGTCATTTAATCTCGAATGGCATTAACCCTGTGTAAGTTCTACCTTGTACAGATTAAAAATAAAGGTTGAATTGGGTTCAATTTCGTTTAGCCTTCATTGTTTGTTAACTGTTGGTGGTGATGGATCTAGTTAGTAACTAGTAAAAAATGAATGAAATCGACTTAGGAGTGAAGGATGGGCCGGGCATTACGCTTATTTTATATATAGGTAGAGCCCGCCCATAAAAAGGTAGAGATAGATAGCAAAGCAAGATCGAGTTGTTTTATGGTAAGGGTGGGTGTCTGAGCAATTTCTGCTTATAGCGTTTTGTTGGTTGGGTTGGGTGTATATAAATTTGTGTGATTTTCCATTTGTGCCCTGCCTTTGTTCCTCTCTTCGATAGAGAGAGAGAGAGAGAGAGAGAGCGAATTCAAGTGGTTTGAGTTTGAGGAAACTAATTCCCATTTTAAAATCTCCTAGGTTTACGCTGTATTGATTTGACGTTGGGTTCTTTCCTTCTTCTTTTTGGTATAATTTGGTTTCATCTGAATGAATTTGTGATTATAGATTTGATCGTACATGGTTAAAATGAAGTACCATCGGCAGCATGACACCTGGAAAGAATAAGCCCACAGAGACAGAGACAGAGACAGAGAGTGTAGTCTGTATGAATTGTATTGGTACAAGTGGCAGGCAGGCAGGCAGGTATCTGCGCTGCATGCAATTGGCATGTTTGGGAAGTGACGAAAACAGACTTCCCATCCCATCATTATATATTAGAGGAGGAAAGGGGTTTATTGAGGAAGAAGAGCATTTTGGGTTTTGGGTTAGAAATTAAATAACTAATAAAATTAGAATTAGCTTAGCGTAGCCTCTTCTTCAGTGGGACTGTGGGGGGGCTGGTTGGAGCCTGATGGACGTTTAACCATTACTCTGATCATGATTCATACGTAACCATACACATTAAACACGTCACTAGCTCTCAACCATCACATTAGTTGACGAGGCCCTTCCCCTTGGTAATAAATATACAAATATATTTATGTACCCTACCCGTGTGTGTGTGTGTGTGTGTTGCATTTGTAATTTGATTACGTATATGCATATCATATGGGAGATGGAATAATATTATAAGGGAAGGGAAGAAATATTATTGTGTGTTTGAAATTGACTGTTGTAAAATGACATGCGGGAGGGGAGGGGTTGCTCTCTCTCTCATGAGCCAGGTTCCAGCAATGGAAAAAAAAAAACAAAAAAAACAAAAAGTATAATAGATAGACGTTGGCGCCTTGCATCGGGCGTAGATGTATGTACGGAGGCCTAGGAGGGGTCTGACTGACGTCGCCTTGAGGGTTAAGCAAAGCTATTAATATTATAGGTATAGCTTAGCCTTTAGCTATATACCATAGCCGTCGTCAGTCCCATGCTGATGGTGCTTTGCTTGCTGCTTGTACCTGCTGCCGGACTGCACTGCACTTGCTGTCAAACTTAAGAGAGAGAGGGAGAGAGAGAGATTGACATCATAACATAAGATAAGAGTGATTCAGTGCAGTGAAGAAAGGAAAGGAGATGGGTAATTAAGTAATTAATTAGTAGTAGCAGTAGTAGTGGCACCAATCACACTCACACTCACACTGATGAGTTGAAGTTGTTGTCCTTTGAAAGAAACAATCAACATCCATCCTCCATTTTGATTCTCTATTCTCTTCCTTCCCACATTACATAATAACAATAATACATTATTTTCCGAATTTCCCCCACTTAAAAAAACCATAACACTTTTCAATGGTAGGTAGCTAAACTTGTTCAGTGTAACTTGAGTTGAGTTTGGGTAATGGTAGTAATATAATATTATATATAGCTCCATATTCATGATCGCTTCTACTACACTAGCTAGTTACTTAAAAGTTAAAACACCCATCCCCCCTCTACAGACTACTACATATATTTGTGTAACTTATTCAACTCATCCATCACTTCACTTTGCACAATCTCTTATTTTTCACTTTTTCAAAATCGCTTTTCTGTGTTTATTTTTCTTGCATTAAAACTATTTTGGAATTCTTTTTCTTCTTCTTTATATACACGTGAATGTATTATATTCTTCTTTCTACTTGTAGCCTGTAGCCTGTAGCCTGTAGGTGAGCTCTGTGTGTGTGTGTGTGTGTAAAAAGGAATAATATATAGCAGCCAATGGCAATGACATCGTTATCTGTACGACGGAGGGTAATTCCGTCGTTTGGCTCAAAGATGTAGCCTCCAATCAATATCCTCCCTTCCCAGCTGCTGCTGGCTGCTGTAACAGTTTTTGTAATCACTAGAGACAAATGGCCTCAGCACCTTGTCTGCATTTATTCTCTTACTCCTCTCTCTCTCTCTCTCTCTCTCTCTCTCTCTCTCTGTATATATATATGCCTTTAGCTGGCCACACCTAAAACCCTCTCCCCATAAACCTCATCTCTCTCAGACTCTGGCCTGCCTCTGCCACTGGTAATTTATTAGCTGAATCAACAATGGAGGCAGACGAAGGGATGTATCATGACTTCCTAGACCAGACCAACCCACCTCATCATATTTCTTCTTCCTCTCATATGAACCTAACATCCCCAATCACCTCATCACCATCATCTTCACCAACACCAAGAGAACCCATGGGCATGCCCACAAATAAAAGGTCCCAACATCAGGCAGCCACTGGCCACGCTGGTTCTTCCTTATCGGCTAGACCAAATCGCCTGTTCCCATGCCGCTATTGTCTCCGCCAGTTTTACACCTCTCAAGCACTTGGAGGACACCAGAACGCCCACAAGCGAGAGAGAGCCGCTGCTCGCAGATCAGTTGTAGCCGGCGTCAGCTACCCCTCCGGGCCCACCTACTCTCCTCACCACCATGCGCCCTTGAATGCCCCACCATCACCACCTCCTCCTCCTTCTCATCTTCATTTGCCGTTGAATGTGCCACATCATCATCCTCATGACCAGATTCAGCATCATGATGATGACCCTACTCAGCATTTTCCGCCTCATCAATATCAAGTATTTCACCAGGTCCAGCATCAGCAGCAGCAGCAGCAGCCACGGCTTCTTGACCCACCAGCCGTACCCAACATGAGCAGCAACAGTTACAGCAGCAGCTTCTTTATGGACATGGACATGGACATGAAGCATAATATTATGCAGCAGCAGCAGCAGGACAACCAACCAACACCTTTTTATTGGGCGGTCGACCTCAGCACCGCCTCCTCCACTTCCTCTCTTCCTCTTCCTCTTCCTCTTCCCCTTCCCCTTCATGCCCCCACTGAAGGTATCCCCCCTCAACCTCAACCTCTCTCAACTGCACCCCCTACCCATCACTATCATCTTCATCCTCAGAATGCCGTCGCTCCTCATGACCACACTCACAGCCTTGACCTCTCCCTCCGCCTATAATCAGTTTATCCATGGTCGCCGCTCTCACAGCTGCTCATATATATATACGAACGTACGGTGCTCACTCCTTGCATCTCTGTCAATGTTTCTCTCTACTCTTCTTCTATTTTCAAGCTCTTTTCAAAAACTTGTTACCTTGGTGGGTGTGGTTTTGAAACGGAGTGTGGTTGGAGCTTGGATGTTGAAAGCTATCGAAAATGGAAAAGTGGTCTCTTTTATTTCTGTTTTTGGTTGAGAAATTAGCTACAGAAATTTAGAAAAGTTGTGCTAGCTAGGGTTCAGTTTCAAACTTATGTTGAGCTTGATTTCTCATTACATGATGAATATATGAATCAATTTTTAGTTTTTATATTCGCAGCTTTGGTGCATTAATCTCAATTTGTTTTTTACTCTCTCTGTGTCTCTGGCTCCGATCTCTGTGTGTGTGGTTACATTATCAAAGCGGAAAAATAGGGGACTGTATCTGTGTGTATGGATGCATGTCATGCCATGTATGTATATGTATATTGCCTCATTTGCGTTGTACATATATGAATATGGATGTAAATTTTGGTAGCAAGGGCAAGCAAAACCTCCTCCAATGGAGATGGAGGGTTAAATGTAGTTAGGAAATTACACCTGTGAATTCTGAGCAAAGCAAGCCACTGACCACTGCAATATGCGGCGCGGTTACGATGGGTATATGGCCGACCAACCCCAACGCAATTATGCTCTCGTCAGTGGTGGTTCAGTTTGTACGTGGTGGCGGTGGGGCCACCTGGTTAGAGTTAGGGCCGTACACCACGTTTCCTCCCCCTCCTCCTACCTCCCACTCGCTGACACGGTTATGGGAGAATATTGTTCCTTGTTTTTCGACCAATCGTCAGTTTTCATTCAACCATGCATAACTTTCCATTATTTTCCCTTTTTAATATATATAAATAAATAGGATTTCGTCGTTTGTTTTCTAAGGGGGGGGGGGGTGATCACTGAAGATTAGATAAAATGCACAGCATCATGCATGAATATGAACAATTAATTGTCTGAATTAACACTAATGGCGTCTACCGCTTCATCATGATTCATATGTGGGATTTGGTTCTTTTATATTTTTTTCTCAATGTCTGGATGGTGGCGTTTGATTCCATGTTCGTGGCATAAATAAAATAAAATAAATTTTTTGAATCATGGATCGTAAATGAAATATGAAAGAAAGATTGTGGTGGATTCAAATAAGCCCCATAGTTTTGGGCACAAGGGTTCATGGCCCAAATAAGTCCTCTGTCAAAAGTCATCCTGTTGTGTTGGGCCAATAATTTCTGATTCTTTTCTTAGCGGATTTGATGTCTGATTGATTTGTCGTAAAGATGAAAGGACATGAAACGTTTGGTTGGATTGACTCAGACTCAGACACTCAGACTACTATTATAGTCTGCACTACAATGCATAAAATTAAATTAAATCAATGGTTAATTACAATTCAGCACAATGTGATTAGACTCTTAAGATATGTTAGTCTTTATCTTTTTAATTTTTACAATTACATATCCTGGTATTTTAAATTTGTTATAATCCCGGTCCCTAAACCTCTAAAAGGGAAAGGAAAAAAAAGGTGGCAGTCCCAATTTGAAATGGACTTAAAGTTGGCTACCTCTCTGGTTTTAATTGCTTGCTTTCTCTGAGAGCGGAGAGTGTTAATCTCACCCTTAACGATGGATCTCCTTTGTGTATTTTCATTGTCCAGCTCATTAAAACATGCGAGGAGGTGGAAGGAAGAATGACTTTTTCCAATATAATTGGCCCGAATACACAAGCATTTCTATTTTACAAAAGATAGGAAACCAAACCACGTACAATTTTTTGAATTTTTTTGTTTTTTCTCAAATCTGGCGTCTTCTTCAACGGCCTGTGTTGTGTGACTGACTGTCGTCTGTGTTGAAAAGTGAGGAGGTTGAATAGCAAGCAATGGAGAACAAGGATGTGTATGGCCTGCCAGTGCCAGTGCCAGTGCCATTGCCAGTGCCTTGCACTAAGAATATATATGTATGTATGTATGCGTATCAGTTCATCAAAGTTCAAAAGTAGGAATTTCGACTTGGGATGAAAAGCCATGCGTGGCCTGGAATTGTAGCCGAGAAAAGATACTTCTGTAAGGATCATTTTCTCTCTTCTCCCTCAAATAAGCGAGGCATTTTTCAACCTCTGACTTCACTTCTAAATACACTTGATGAGCTTTCTCCCTGTCTCTTAATTCCTGCTTCCTCCCTTCAATACAATCACAATTTCACAATATAATTACATTACAAACTCAAACACCTCATGCATCATCAATTCAATTCAAGACATCAATTAAATACATCTATGTATACATGTATGTGTCTTCCATCTACGTACATTATACATACCTTGTGTTTCAATTGGTTTCCCAAAATAATAATAGAACCTGCCAGGAACTTTTGGTATAATTCCTGGAAAGTGTACATCTTGGTTTCCTACCTCCCCATCATGCCCAACTCTGTTATCACAACATCACATCCATATTATAATTAAGATGACAAAATTAATCTAATCTATGCAGAAAATGGAAATCAACAAAAGAAATAACATCTCAGATGTACTACCTCACTTTGGCAGCCTCATCCGTTATCTCCTCTATAAATCCCTTAAGGAAAGGGATTTTCATCTGGTCTTCATAATCCAAAATTAGCTGATAACAAACAACACACAATCATTAATCTTACAACAATATATGGCAATCACTTATTCACGAGAGAACAGAGATCACTCAAGACAGGTCAGTGGTGCAAAATGTCAATCAGAAATTAAAGGCGGGCAACCAGAGAGCATATGTAAGAGACATTATTTTGATGCCTGTAATTGCTTTCTCAAAAAGGCATAAAATGCAAGGTGTGTAGCCTTACGTTGGCAATATCATCTTCTCCAACCGCACCAAAAGGTACGATTTTGGCTCCAAATCTTGCTGCCATCCTCACAAACTCTGACTGTTCTGGCCAGAATAACTTATATTCTTCCCCCTGGAAAAAAGTATAAGTTCAGTTTTGCGGGATTGATCCACTACAGCATTTGGAACTCTAGGCTTATCTAGTCTTCCCAGAAAAACAAAAAATAAAAGATTATTACACCACACAACAATATGCTAAACTGAACAAGACGATAAATTTGTTACCTTCCTGTGAAGAGCCTCACGCACTCCACCTGGATAGAGTAGGACATGACATTTTGAAGAAAGCAGTTTGTAAAAGTTGCTTCCTGAGACAGGAACTGCACCCATAACTCTTAATGTATCGTAATTTGATATATCAGGTAGCCTTCCTTCTCTCAATTTCATAAACATCATTGGATGTGCTATTCCTCGCAGATGGATGTTTCTTTCTACCAACATCTGGGTTACCATGGGAGCCAATTCAAACCCCAGTAACATGTGATAACCAACAAACAATACAGGACCCTCTGAAGGAACCCCAGCTAGGCTCCTCACGATCTTCCCATCTGCTAAAGTTGAGAGCATCACTGGGCTAGTGGCTATGGATAACCATCTAGGCATAATGGATAGTGATCAGAAATTGTTAAAGATATTAGGAGTTGGCTTGAAGAAGAAGAAGAAAAAAGGGAAGGGGAATATCACCCACCTGTTTGAGTCAACTACTTTTTGGACTTCAGAACGCGTGGGTGGTATGTAATCAGAAACATAGTCTCGGTGTCTGGAATGACGGTAGAAACCAGTACCCTTGATGACAGTTACCAAATCAAAATCATCTTCCTGCCATGGATTGGAAGCACAAATTTATGCATCAAAATAAAAACTTACAAAATGACCATTTGATTGAATTTCAGGTACTTTATACTCACAAAAATCGGTTATATAAAACACAATTTATCATTGAGAATTTAGCCATTGTAGGGAGGCCCTAATGCTTATCCAAGATAATTGCTCAAACCAGTATCTCATAAGTAGGACACTTGTCCAAACACTTGGGGATGTTGGTTACTGTACTTGAAAAAGTAGCAGAGAGAAAATTCATTTACTTTATCAGGGCTTATACAATCACCAATAAGATGCACCCAAACACACCAAGAGATCACCTACCGAGAAGAGGAAATGGCCGCTGTTCTCAAACATACGAATCTCACAATTTGCAAGTGTGCGTTGGAGTCTTTCACCTTCCTCTTGACTAGGTAGCAACTGATCCTTTCCACTAATAGACAAATAAGAGAGAATTTAGCCCCGTCACGCAACAAAGATGACAAGCAGTAAACTGCTCTGATGTGTCACCAGCAGATCACAAGTATTTAATGAAAATTAAATAATAGACCTGGAAAGTATCAGCGTTTGAGCTTTTACAGCATGGAGACGTGAATTGGCATATGGAGAAGCTGATCTAATCATTTGTAGCTTCCACAGTAGTGTTTCTCTTGGTAATATATCAGCAAGAACCTGTGACTTTAACCAGTAAGTCTTTCTCACAAGATTCAACGACAC
Source organism: Prunus avium (assembly GCF_965620075.1). Classification (NCBI taxonomy): domain Eukaryota; kingdom Viridiplantae; phylum Streptophyta; class Magnoliopsida; order Rosales; family Rosaceae; genus Prunus; species Prunus avium. The sequence goes on from NC_142286.1 coordinate 40,617,443, forward strand.
TTCATAAGAATATAAGTATGCAACATCAACATGAAAGATTCGAAGACAACCAACCCTCTTTAAGTGACTTCAAGAGAAGTACAGTGTATTAATTATATTAATGATAACATACAATGCTACAGAAAATAACCTTGAAATAACACACTATAAACATCATAAATATCAAATGTTGACGCAACAAACTTGTCTTACAGAGAGATAAGTTGTTGACGCAACAAGATCACGTGATAACTTCTCAACTGTCTGTGGCAGAGGAAGTCCAAGTCCCTTCCCCAAATTAGCCACCAGAACACCTAAATGCGGGCAAAATAGCAGCAGGTTAATCAACAAAATAGTATTGTAATAAGCATAGGAACTTTGAGCCAATAATTAATGGTAAAAGGAGGCAACAAGCAGAGATTACTCAAATCACAAATGAGTTCCTAATAAAAGTTTATATAAGATAGAATCACATTCTTACTCCAGGAAAAAAATAAGCTTGTTAGTCTCAAATTCTCATGGAGAATATGCTCACGGATGCTCATCACTTTTAGCCTCAACATGTTCCTCTATACCCAACCTAAGGGATAATTTATCGGAGACAACATTGATAGACAACTTTTTTAAATGGAAATCACTTTAAGTCGAGACTCAACCTACCACCCTTCCCCCGTAGTGCGTAGCTAATACGATCTTGAATTCTTGTATTGAAATATTTCCAGAAACAAATATGCATGGCAAGCAAGTAAAACAAGAAAACCAAAAGGCGGAACAATGAAAACAGACCTGTCATTGAGCTCAGTATATGAGGAAGACTAATAGGAAGTGAGTCAGGAATGACCTGCAGCACAGGTATTATTGGTTGAAGTTGTGACTTGCTGAAGGACGTAGCTGCACATGAATATCAGGTAGGTGCTAAACCGAGTGAGCAAAAGAATCAAATTAATACCCTCTGTTTTAGAGCTAATTTACTTTGGTTTTATAGAGTATGCTAAGCATTTTGCCTTTATATAAGATCAGATACTGAAAATCCAAAGGACCTAATACAGTTAATCCATGACTTTTCGTATCTCAGCGTGCTTGTGCAGGACTGATTTATTGTGAGCAGAAAGTAATCTCCAAATTCAACTTCCACCAGAAAAGTCCATGTGAACAATTCTTGGCGTAAAAACGACAAAAACCCTGAATCTTTAAACTTTGGTTTAAAATGACTTAAGAGGAAGGCGGGTGTTACCTGGATTAGCCAAAATTAGAACAAGGTCAATATCAGGATTAAGGGCTGCCACGGATAGCGCAAGGCATGCTCCAAGAGATTCTCCAACAAGATATATGGGCCTATTTGGTGAGTGATGATGCTCTGACCTAATTGTTCTTTCAACCAGCTTCACTAGATCTGAGACATGGAAATGAATAAAAGGACCAAATTACATAGGAGGAAATCATCTCTTTTATCCAAGAACATCATGGCAATAGAAGAACAGAAACATTTTGGCGATGAGAAAACAGAAACAACGTGCACCATTTCACTCATGTGATTTTATTAGAGTGCTACCAATAATATGAGGAGAGCAAACATTCAGAATATCATCAACGCTACATGAAATGAAACTACCGGTGAGATGTAACAGCATACAATACAGGCATATCATAGAGATAGAGAAGAAGGAAGAACCTGTAAATGATGTTCGATCCTTAGCAGGAATATGCAAGCACCAGACATCGAAAATCCTTCACACAGCAAGTGAAAAAGGGCATATATGTTAAGGCTACGTACTTAATGCAAATACTTCTATTCTAACTTGTACCAGGACAGGAGGATGCAGTCAAAATTTAGGAACATAATATTATTATAAACTTAATTGGAGTTACTTCCTACTTTCCAAGCTTGTGTTGATGTCTTATAAGCCCAAGTCCAGTGCCATCAATTCCTGCATCATTCAGAAGAAGAAAGTAAAGAAGGAAATTAAACTTCACTTATTTAACCTGATTCTTTAATCCAAAAAAAAATTAAGATAAGATAACACAGTAGGAAAGGAAGCTTGAGCAATAATTAGACACGTGTAAGCCGATGATTGAACTTTATTTGGCAGCGATCATAGATCAAAATGATTGTTTCGCTAATGAATCCCAAAAATAAAACAAACCAATAAAGTGTTGAGCAAAAGCTCTGTTTTGCATTTGATATCTAATAAGTTTGTAATGATGATGATGAAAAGAAAAGCATTTCCCGGGAAATCATTTGCAGAGAAAGAAAGGTAAAAGTTGGACTTTTTTATTTGTTAATTATTTTTTTTTTTAAAAGAAGGGAACCGAGTGATATAAATACCAGGCAAAAAGAGAAGCAGAGGCGAATTGTCCAAGCGGGACCCGCCGTCGTGTAAGGGAGAGAACCAGCGAGGCGGTCCAGCGCCGCCACCGTTGGAGGTGACGAAATCCTTGGCTTGCTCAAAGTAATCCGTCAAGCTCAGACGCTCTTGCTCTTCTTCTTCCGCGTCCAACTCCTCCTGGTCCTGACCAGGCCACCTCTTCTTCTCTGCAGCAGCTGACGTAGTCGTCGTATGAGCTTCCTTCCCGGACGACCCGCCGGTTTGGTCGTTGACTGTGGTCAAGATCGTGGGAGTGTGGTCTGTGGAGACGGCGGCTAGCCTCCTAGATGGAATTGAGATCGGATTGAACTTTGATTTTCCGGATGATGATGATGACGACGTGAATTCGTGACGGATAACGGAGGGCAAGCGGGTGGGAAAAAGACAAACTCCGGTGGCGGCCATGGAAGTAATAGAAGTAGCTTAAGCTGGCTGGTGGCGGGGCGATGGCTGGTGGCGGTATTTAGAGATTTGAAAGGCAGGTGAAAATAATTGCCCGAACAAATGAATCTGTCATTTAGAAAAAAGAAAAGAAAACAAGTGATGAAATGAAAATTAGATGGAGTGGAGTGGGGCGTGGCCTGCTTCTGCAAAGGCTTTTTTATAAGAGTGAATTGTTTTTGTCTTGTTTGGTATTTGCTGGGAACACTATTCGTCAGCTAGTGACAAGTCGCAGTTCTTATTTATTTATTATTATTTAAATTATGGAAATGCAATGCGGAAGGAGGGAGGGAGGGGAATGATAGCGTGTGTTGCGGCTGTTGGTGCAGACCCAATGGCAGTGGTAATTGGTGAAAAAAGTGTGGAAGGGTGTGGTTGTCCGTTGTGCTGGGTTCTCGCTGTTTTGTCGTTTTGGAGGTTTGTGTTTGTCCCACTGAGGATCTAGTAGTAAGATGATGAGGTAATTGGGTTGGGTTGGGTTGGGTGTGATTAGTGATTGCTGAGTATGTTGAGTTCACCCTGTGTTGTTTGTTTAGGGTTTAGGGTTTGGCTTGGTTTCACAAATAATCAATCATCTTGATTTGCATCCAAAAGGGTAATTAAATAAGGAATAAGCAAAGAAAGAGACACACATTTTGAAATGAGATGGAGGAGAATCAGTGAAGTCATATTAGAAAAATAATGATTGGAAGGAGCATTGAAAAGTGATTTGATGGACTCGTGACTCGTGAGTGATTTTAGCAGTAGCTAGCTAGCAAGTACAAAAATGATATATGAGTATAGTGTATATCTGGTTTAATGAAAAGGACCGCGTTGCGTTGCTGTGGCTTTTTGCTTGCCCCCCGCCCCCTCCTCCCCCCTCAAAACATTTCACAAAGGCTATAAGCCTATAACTTTAAGAAAAGGAAAAGCATTTTTGAGTACGTACGTGATATGAGGTTTGTCATGTCACGACTTATGACGACTCAATTTTCTGTAAGTGCCACACACAGCTAAGCTAAACTAAACTAAATAACTTTGCTTTGAAATTGAGTAGTAGTTGTGAGTAGATGCAGTGAAATATGTTTTTTTTAAGGTGAGATTCAAGGGTATTCACTGCCGACAGCAGTGAAATATGTTTACTATACTATTCAAATATTTTTATCTTCCAACAAACAATATTTATGAAACAACTAAAATATCATATTTCCATATGAATGCAGAACAAGTTGAACAACTAATTTATATTTTACTAGATTTGTTATTCAAGATTCTAATGGTCACATTTTACTGGCTTGTGCTAAGAACATTAGTGACAATACCATTTCTATGGCGGAATGTATTGCTTTGGGAGATGGCCTCGCTTATGCGGCTCATTGAGGATGGCGCAAAGTTCTTGTTGAAAAAGATTCTAAACTTATTATTGATTGCGTTAATCAAAAAACTCTGGCCTCGTGGAGTATCAACCTCTTGATTAAAGATATAGTGCTTATCGGCTCCTTCTGTGATTCCTGCTCTTTCAGTCATGTATTCTGTGATACTAATTTCACGGCTGATGCTATTGCTAGCTTATGTCATGGGCTAAATCCTTCCAAGCTTTGGGAGGCGGGGGCTGCCTCCGAACTGTTCAAAACTAATTTATATTTTTTGGGTTACACTGAAATCATTGGTCAATCTTATGTCGCCCACATATACCCTTCTTGTATTGTACCCATGGTCTAGCCAACGTCATTTTAAGTTTAAATTTTGCTTTCTTTTTTTTCTCTTTTTTTTGTTTTTTGTTTTTTTGCACTGGAACTGAACCAAATAAGTTGAAGCGTGAAGGCAATTAAGAAAGTGATGGTCTTCGCAGTTGTAAGCCACAAAAGATAAGTCTTGTGAGTTTGACAGAAATTAGGGCCGTGAATGACGTTGTTTTCGACCAACTGAGTCAAGGAGAAGTAGACTATAAATATAAATTCAAGTTAAGTTATTTTTCTTTTATTTTTAAGGGAAATTAAATTTTCTTTGTTATTGTTGTTGTCAAAATTAGAAAGAGGGAGAAAAGAAAACACACACACGGGTATTATAGGAATTTAAATCTAATACGACTTGGGAGCATACTAAAAAGCTGAATCAATCCAAAGGCTCTATTGGTAAGAGGAATTTAAGTTGGGCTAATACAAATATGTCTATAAACATTTTTGAGAATAACAATTTTAGTTTTTTGATTAAAAAACAGAGTGGTCTCCTCTAGGTGCAGATTATTTACACTAGACTGTTGGCTAATCTAGCCTCATTATGTCAGTAAAGAAAGGAGGTGTCATATGCATGATTGATGGGATGCACAATCATATGTAATACTATATTATACTAAGACAATGAAATTGAATTATTTATTTTATCTGCCTCTCCCTGCCTGCACAATTCACATTGTACAAGTCTCTGTAGATTGAGCATGCTGCATGTGTCATTATCACAACAAACGTTTGGCTTTATTTGTTTATTTGTTTATTTGTGTGACTTAAAACTTTGGAAGTTTTCACAGGACACATGATACTTGCTTGCTTGGCATATGCCATATACCATATACAAAGAGTTACATAATTAGCTTTTAGCTATCTCTTTCTGTTTGTCTACGCACCACCATACGGCAATATTATATTGGAATTTTAGAAATTATTATTGGGTTGGGTCACGCGAGACGCAATAATTATTTAGTCCAGTACACCGCGTATATTATATAATGTACGTGTGATGTTGAAATCCCAAAATTAACGTATAAACAAAATCATGAGTTGAGATTGAGAGTTGACCCAGCCAGCCAGCCAGCCAGTACACGCCAACCAACTGCCTATGGCCCGATGGATCATAATCTTTGGGCCTCTCCATCCATACTGGGTTGGGTTAGGCTTATGAGAATGAATATTCCATTTATAAGAAGCGTGCTAAAACTGTTTTGCTTACAAGAGTGGAGCAGATGGCTCAAAATCATTTTTTTTTTTTTTTAGGTGTGATCCAAGGGTGTCCACCGCCGACAGCAGTGACTAATCCCTTTCGTCGCGGGAGCTCTCCCAATGGAGGTAAACGGCTGGCCATGAAATGCGCTCCATTCCCATTGGAGGCTCAAAATCATTTAAATGTCACAATTGTTGGTTGATTGATGCATGGATGGACCCCAATTGTCATTCCAAATTAACGATGCATGCATTCTTTCTCTTTCATAATATCCATTTTCAACACGACACACACAGGAGAGGAGAGTACAGACGAGAAGAAAAGAGAAGAGAAGAGAAGAGAAGCAACATGTCCCCATGTGGTTGTGCTTCTGATAGGATAGGATTTCAATTTTGACAAACAATGGTTTGGATTGGTCGCAGTCGCAGACTTGAAATTTATTTATTGTACTCTACTCTTGGTGAGCTTGTACATTTTAAATTCCAATAACCCGACTACACCAACCTAATCCCTATATTTATTTGTCAAAAATAATTAGGTTTTGGGTTTCAGAAAAGGGAAACTTGTTTTATTTGTATTTTGGTTGTATAATGAAATGGAAATCCCCAAAATCAAAGGGTCCGACTACGAGACAAGGGTTTTCCTTTGCCTCTTTATTGGTCAGAAGAGAAAGACTCCATTTATGAAGGGTCTTCCTTTCCCGTCCTTGTTAGGTAAAGCTCACTTATTACCTCTCTAAAACCCTCCTCAGATCACAACTGGATCTTGTCCTCTTTGGGTTTTTGAAACGTGCCCATCGTCCCCATTTTCTCTGTTTTCTATTCAATTCCTTGGAAAAAGAACACAACCCAGCTTCAATTTCAAATGGCGTCAGAGGCGTGTAAAGAGAAAACTTTCTCTGTGCTCCCCCAAATGACATCTCCTTCAGGCCTTCCGATGTCAACTCCACGGCAGCAGAGGATGAGTTTGTTGGTGGCTCAAGCCACTCTAAGAATCTCAGCCATCGTCTTCACATTGATCGCAATCTCTGTTATCGTCACCAACACCCAATCTGTCATCGTTTTTGGGATAAAGTTCGAAGCACATTATACCTACTCAACTGCCTTCAAGTAAACACAGATCCGCCACTGACTGCACTGCACTGCTCTCAACTCTCAAAGATCCAATTTTTGAATCGTTCATTTATTTTTTATTTGCTGGGTTTCTGTTGTTACAGGTTCTTGGTTGGTGCTAATGCTGTGGTGTGTGCCTTCTCTGCACTGTCATTGATCTTCTTATCCTTGTTCTTAAGCCGTTCAGTGCCACAACAGCAGCAGCTCAAAAACTATTTCTTTCTCTTGTTGCATGATGTGGTTAGCAGCAAATGCTTCTCTTATGATTTCATAATTCTTCATCACTTATGAGAATTGTAATGATTTAATGTGAATTGCAGGTGATGATGGTGTTGATAATATCTGGATGTGCAGCTGCGACTGCAATCGGTTACGTGGGGCGCTATGGAGAGAAAAAAATGACTTGGCAGCCTACATGCGGCTATGTCTCCAAGTACTGCAACAGAATGTCCATCTCTCTTGCCTTCTCCTATTTGGCTTTCTTTGCCTACTTGCTTCTCACTTTCACCTCTGCCCTCACTCTCATGTCTCACCCTACTACTCAATGAGAAATTTCCCTTTTTGTTCTTAGCATTTGGGAAATATGCAGACAGAGTGATATTGCTTGCTTGCACAATTTGATTTTTTTATGGCCAATGAAAAAAAAACCTACAAGTATGGCCTCTGTAGAAATTATGGTTAATGAATGGTTGGATTTATATATCGTAGTTGATTATGTTTATATTCTAGTCCTATATTCTCACTTGCTAATTCCCAATCACAAGTTCACAACCCCAGGAAGGAAGGAAGTGTTGATGGATGGCAAGGCAACAGCCAAAGAAAGAAAGTAAAGTGACACTCATAGGTATTAGGTAGGTACATAGATGACACTTTCTTACTTGTTTGTCATCAATTACTCGACACTCGATTGGTGTAACAAACAGGGCATCCCATTTAATTCCACATACGTACGAACTTGTCATCACTTGATCTTTTGATTTCTTTGGTCTTCTGCGTGGACCACCACCTATTGCAATTGCAATTTCAATTTAAGCCAATAATAATAATGAATGTGCATGCATATCCATCTTCAAATTTCTAATTTATATTTTGACTCAAAGTCAACTTACACTTCCAAAGTCCTGGGAATAGGCAGGCAGGCAGGGAAGCAAAAATGATGTCTTATCATATATCATCACATTCATATATAAGGCATATACATAGATATGGTTAAGTAATTAAAGGTAAACCAAAGCAAGACTTGCTATCCTCCTCCTGTGGTGTGCTATCACTCAGTTTCAGTCTCATCTTCACTATCTTTAAGATGCTCTTTCAGGGTCTGGCCTTCTGTTTCCCACTTTTCGGCATCCCAAGCTGGGTCCATTTCCGGTAGCTGATAGTCATCGGGTCTTAATGACAGTTGAAATTCTGGCAGGTCAGGCAATGTTTGGAGAGCCCTGCGTCATTACAAGCTTAGTAATTTTGAGTTTTCCATCTTTAATTTAGTTACGGAATATATAACATCTCCAGGATATGAAAATTGAAATAAATCCTATGAACTCAGATCATCATAGACATGGATAAAGAAAGAAAGGCCCTTACTTCTCTTGTTCTAAGAGGTAGCCATACATCTGAGATTTCCTTGTTGCAACTTCAGGAATTTTCTGATGCAAATGCCTCATAGCTCCCCAGAGTGGAGGAGCCCTTGAAATTTAAAAGAAAAGAAAAAACAAATCAAAGATAAGTGGAGCTACAAGAAAAAAAACTCAAGGCAAAGGAAGAAGATTTTCATGCTCTACACATATGATAGATATGAACAGTGAGTATCAACCTGGTAACTGGAGCTGCAAGGCAAAAGGTTAAGCAAGCTTTCTTGCTCTCTGATAGAATTTCTTCCGCGGCAAGAAAACAACATACAGCGCTAACGTGGCAGGATGGCTCATTACCCTTGTCAAGGATCAGACCATGGTAGTAGTATGCTGCAGCCTGGTAATACAAAGGTACATATCACATCTACACAGACTGTATGCAGAAATGGGAACAATTACATAGTTGGATGGAGATAAATCAATTGCTTAAAAACCTTTGACTCAAGAAATTTCCATTTGATGAACCACATTTGCTTCTTCCCACACCCGTTATTGATGTCACATCCTGACAAGCAGTGATAAGCCTGATCTCAAAAAGCAGGAGAAACGCACAATTTGTAGTAAACTCAGGATATAGTTGTGGAGGCCAAACGTCTTTCTAAAAGGAAATAACTAATTACATAAATTTCAAACGAGGCATAAGCTGTAAACTATAATTAATAATAATAATCATTTTAAGAGTTGGACAACTAGTTGAAGATTTAACCCATGAAAGATCTGTAGAGCATGTATACAGACCTGGCTAAAATAGGTCAATTGTTCACATGCCAATCTTCTTTTGACTGATAAAGTGGCCTTCTGACAGTCAACAGCCAAACCAAGCTGAATTTCTGTTCCCTGAATTAGTCATCAAGAACAGTATCTGTAATATATATCTCAAACTCAAGCAGTCGGTAAAATAAATCAAAAAATGTAAAGAAAAAAACAGTGAATGCAGTCATAACAGAGCAATGTAATCCAGATTTTGAGAAAACTAGTCTATTTCATGTTTCTGTAGTCCATGTCAAGGTCAACAAGTGTTGATGATTCTTAAGTGAAGTACCTGGCCCAGAGATTGAAAGGAAATGGCCTCCAATACACCATCATGCAAATTGTTTGGCAACTTTTTCCTGCGTTCAGAAAATTTGATGTTTTAGTGTAAAATCTTGACACCAAATTCCCAAATTTACTTTAACTCTCAACATACTTGATTTCAGGTGGTATGCGAATCAGTACATCCCGGACACAGAATTCCAAGTAGCCTGATGCCTTAAGCAGCAAGTCGACAGCAACTCTTTTGCAATCTGAAAGAAAAGATTATAATGAACACTTACTTATGAGAAGCCATAATGATTTGGCTGTAAAACCTATAATTCAAAAAAGAATGAACATATATAATAAAGGGTTAAGGACAAAAATACAAACCTGAAGAGACCGTCCTTATACCGGAACCAGAATGGTCGTGTGGGATCATCAATATGTCAGCCTCCGACAATGTAAGCACAGCCATGAGGTGAACAACAGACAGGACTTCAAACCAGGAATTTGCCACACAGGCTTCCTGCTTATCATATTTCCATCACAACAATTAATTGCATGACAAATTGGCAATGAATAATCAAAGGTTATCCCATAGTTACCAAATCTAAGCTCGTTTCTGATGGTCGTACCTGCTTGCCATCCTCTAAGCTTTTCCACTTGAATTCAACCGATCCCTCTAGACCATATTCTGTTACATACGCAAATTAGCATTTTGTTTTTAATTGCGTGGGGGAGAGAGAGAAAGAGAGAGAGAGAGAGTTGAGTTTCTTTCAAACCTTTCTTAGTGAGCCCAATTAAAACAGACAAGTACTCCTCCAGTGCTCTCTTCAGTTCAGGAATAGCGGATCCACCTATACAAACAAACAACTCCAGTTTAGAAGAAGAAACTCGAAAAAGAAAAGAAAAAAGCCTTTTGGTTGCTGAAAAAACAGAGGGAGAGAGTCAAGTCAACATTTGAACTATAAGTTCCAAATACTTGTGTGCAAGTCCCAATATCCTAATAGCACTAACTTGCTTTGGTACATTTTCCCAGCAACCAAACAAACAGAAGACAAAGAATGATGAGTGGAAGGGAGCGCTGACCAGTGTCCTCTGCCACTAAGACAATCTGATTGCGAAGGGAAGACAATCTCTGAGCAAGATCTATTGGGATTAGGCCTCTAAGCCGCCTTTGAAGATCAGATTGTGCAGGAATTCGAGTTGATGGGACGAGGACGACGACTTCGGGGATAGTCAACTTCTTCCTCCCTCCAACAGCATAAACAGAAGAAGCGCACCCCATTTTGTTTTGTGGGTTTTATTGGTTTCAAATTCAAACATAACAATAGCATCCTACACACAACAAACCACCCATCCAAGTCTGTGTTTAAGTCCCATCAAAGACACAGAATGGTGAAAAGAATAAGAGCTACAAATGGGCATAGTTGAGGCATTTTACAACAAAAAAAGTCTAATTTGACATGGATTAGGAAAAAAAAAGAAAAGAGCATGCATATGCATTTTACAAGAAAGAAGTGAGAGAGTGGAAGACTAGAAAAACAGAGCATGCATGAATATAAAATTGCTAAGACAATGACACTTACTGGGCACAATAATACAGAGAGGAGAGGAGAGGAGAGTTGAGAGAGAGCTGTGAAGCTTCGGGGGATGCAATAGAAACGCTAATTTAATTATGGCCAAATCTCACAGAGAGAGAGAGAGAGAGAGAGAGAATCCGGGAAAATAGAAAGCTCTGTGACCGAGACGTGTCTCACATGGCGTAGACGACGTAGTAGTAGAAGTCTCAATTTCTCTGCTGCTTTGTAAAAGGAGGAGAGGGGCCGTTGAAATTCGTCAAGAGAAAGTATTTGTTTAAGGGTCCAGGTGGACGATTGAACGTGAGCACGTGGCTTTCGAACTAGGCAATCACCTTCATGTTGGACCGATGGACAGCTGGCTTCATATCTGTGGCTCGCCGACATACGCTGATTGTTCCTATAAAAGTTCTGGGCCCTTGGATCAGCCATGTCATGTACTGGTAAATTGGGAAGAGATCTGCTCGGGAAGCACTTTTTCGTATTGAACTCTTGAGCTTTACTCTCTGTATAACTAATGAGTAAAAAATGATTTGTGGGAATACAGATACAGTTCGTTTGTTAATATTAATACTGTATAAATATAATTTTGTATACGTAGGAAATCACTATCGATTATAGTAAGTAAGGGTGCACATATATTTAACAACTTCTTTTGTTGTTTGGCTGGAACTGGAAGGATTCGTTGACCTTGCAAATATAGGCTAGACTGACGTGACGATGATTCGATGAACAAAGCCTCCCTTCCGATTCCGAATCTGACATACAAGTAATAGTTTTCTACGTGCGTATGTATGCAGAAAAGTAATACAGGCCAGCTTTTACAATATCCATGTTTTAGATTAGATTAGATTGATGCATTTTAACTTCAAGTTGACAAGTTATCTCATCACCTTCTTCGAATTCCTAGTGGAAACAATGATTCTTGCTCTCTCTCTCTCTCTCTCTCTCTCTCTCCCCTATACTATCCTATGCGTATGGATGCGTGGTCTGTTTTATATAGAAAATGTAGTACGACTTAGAGAGAGAGAGAGATCAGATGTGGCATATATATAATAATAATAAACCCCATGAATATGAATGAACCTCAACATGATCAAGGGTGATAATTGAGTATCTGGCACATCGACGATGATCCCTAGAGGCAGAGGGCCAGATGAAATGTGTTAACTAACTTGGTTAGCATTTACAAATAAAAATGAGAGCACGAAAATGCCCACACCAGATCCATCATGTTACCATATATTATATACCATGTATATATATATATATATATATATATATATATATATATATATATATATATATGTATGTATACGGAGGAGAGGACACAGCTAGCCTGGTTTGCAGAGAGAGACAGAGAGGATTGATCTTTAATTTCTATATATAAATTTGTCTCTTAAATCTGACAAAAACCACACTATATTAAGTTAACTGTCAGTCAACCATTCCTCCTCCTCTCCGCAGACTGCTGCTCATCATCAATCCCCATTCTATTCATCCTCCTCTCTGCAGATTGCTGCTCACTCACACTCACACTACGTACGTAAGTACTGCTCACTTCCTAAATACTTCACTCTTGTGGATTTTTTTTTGAGCCTTTTCATTTACTTGGACTTTGGTATTTGGGCCTCTTAAACGAAGAAAGCCCATTTACCTTTGGGGTTAGGGTATTGGATTTGAGGGTCGTTCTCTAGCAAGTATCTCTAAAAGAGGACCTATATGTGAGAACACCGTTGGATCTAATCTAACGGCTACACAAAAACCAATTGTAAGTGAACTGTGTGAAACTGTTGCACTAGAACGAGGCCTCCTCCCTCCAAAACAGCTGTATTGTGTTCTTGAAGAACACAATATCTCCCTCCAAAAAAGTTGTTCTCTTTCTTCAATATCATAAATTTTTCTTTTGATCAGAGACCGACTCTTCTCATCCGAGACTTCCCCTTCTCAAAGCGTCCACCGAAAAAAAGCATCCACTGGGCATCTGTTGTTTGTCCCCAAAATCTTACAACCCAGCTACCACCCAAAATATTTTAACAGCATTTCTCACGTTCTACTTAATGAACCATCATCAGAGTGAAAGAAGTGACCCTGCAAGTGTTGTTGTCGATGTGAGAGCAGCGAGGCCATGTCAACCTGAAGGAGATTCTTACCCGATGACCCGTGCTGGCGACTATCCGGGTCACACTCCCGGCGGGCGTGGCCACACCCAAACCGCTGAGCAAGGATTTGGGTTCTTAACAACATTTCTCAAGTTCTCCCTAATGATCGTTGCCTCTGATATCAACACATAAAGGGACAACGGAGTTTGCCTATGATATCCAAGAATCATGAACGATTTGTCCAAAATTAATGCTCCCGACATCAGCCCCGTAATCGACCTCTAATATCAAAGAATCATCAGCATCCCCAGAAAAAAAAGATTATATTCATGTAAGTTTATATATTGTAATTGAGAATCCTTAAGAAACCGATTCCATTGGTTGAAATTAGCAGAGGATTTCATTTCTTTAGGGGTTCTGGGTGTGTTTATAATAGTGTGAGTAGGGTATGATGTCTGTGTCTTCGTTTGTAATAGTCTGAGTTGGATGGATATGGGTATGATGTTTATATCTTGATGTGTTCATAATAGTCTGAGTGGTATGGATATGGTGGATATGGATATCATTTATGTATCTTAATGATAATAGTCTGAATAGTATGGATATGGGTATGTTGTCTGTATCTTGATGTGTTGAAAATAGTTTGAGTAATGTGGATATGGGTATGACATGCAGGGTCGGATCCACAGAGGAGCAAGGGTGGTCAAATGACCCCTGCAACTCTGGAATTTTCCATTAGAGGGGAGAAAATTAACTCCTGCAAACTGCTCAACGAAAGTCCCCAAAGAGCAGCGCTCTTATCGACCTTATAATCTGATGCTCGTTGGGCAACTAAGAAGAGACGCCTCAGAGATAAAGTTCACAAAATGTAATGTCAAATTTCACCTTCACTGCCTTGGTTCTTTTGCTTTCAGTTTCATCAATTCTTAATTATTTTTCAATGTAGTTTGATGGCTATCTGTGATTTGCTCACTATTCTGAGATTTCAGTTTAGCTTAATGAGTACCCATTGGTTGGTCTGTAGGGAAAATTTTTAAAAAAACGGCTTCTTCTTATTTTAACTTTGAAGAAGTACGGATATTTGACAAAAGTGAAGATAACTGCTTGGTGGGACTGATATTTGATGCCTCATTTTGTATTTGGTTGATTAAATATTGATGGAAATATAAATTTAAGATCTTGAAGTATGGGGCTTGGGGGAAATTAAGGCATTCCCAGCTATTTGGTTTGTCTTGACTGAAATAGATTTCTTAAGAAAACGAAACAACAGAGAGGCCCAATTAGTTTTTTTATATGAATTTTCGGTTAGCTTTTCTCCATCAATGGAGTGATAGCTGAATTGTCTGTTGTGATGCGTTTGCTATATGTTTTGATGCATTGGATATCTGCTATAATGCATTTGGTATCTCTTTTGATGCATTTGGTATCTGTTACGATGCATTTGGTATCTGTTTTGATGCATGTTGTATCTGTTATGATGCATTTGGTATATGATATGATGCATTTAATGTATGTTACGTTGTTTTTGGTATATGTTATGATGCATTATTACCTATCTATTATGAAGCATTGGCTATCTGTTATGATTCAATGGACGATAACAATTATGGATGCTCAGTTGGTTCATTTACTATCTATTATGATGCATAATTGGTATGTCCCTATTTTGAAATATGCTGCAATAGATTTGACTGATATGCAAGTTGATAGGAGAAAGGACGACATGAAGCATAATAAGGGTCTGGTGACAATGGTGAACGGCGAATCCCTAAGTTTGGTAAACCTTGGCCGTCCGTGAAGAATGTGTTTCTGTCTTTTTTCAATGCTTATAAGCATTTTGTTTGTAAAGTGCTCAATGGGAAAGGGGTAAAGAAACCCAAACCACTACTTCACCCTCCTTTCAGATACATTGGGAAGCCAGTCATGCTAATTTTAACTGTTTATAAACCCAAAATATTTTCTTCAGTTTCTCAAGTTTTTTATAAAAAAAACAGTTTGAAGCATCACGCACCTCTGTGTTCACAGTGAATTTCAAAACAATGGCTAATATATTCACGTTCACCGGGATCAAAACAGTTTTGTATGTGTGTTCACACGGTTGGCAATACCACACGAGTTCAAAACCTTCTACCTGAACAATTCTTACCAAGAAAATTTAAAACTAAGGCAGTTAAACAATTCCTTCACCCACAATCACACAGCTATATACTGCAACATCCCTGCAACAAGTCTATAGCAAGCTTTAACCGGAATAAATGCATGGCCGCATCAAAATTTTAAGTTAGGGATGAGCCCTTAATTGTACACATGGAAAATTGTAAGCAACTTTTTGGACTTGGCATAGAAATAGGTAGGAATTTTTCCCTTTTATTTCCATTTTCTAACAATTTTACAACAAAATATTATTAAACTATAACAAATGAGACACGTGTCAATGCATGAAAACTGTATCCTTTTATCCACCTCCACGGCTCAGCATGGGACGACGCCACCTCGCATCTCCTTCAATTGTTTATTTGTTTACACTTAAAAAATTTATTTAAAAATCAATAATAATTCAAACAAATCCCAAAAAATTTGCCGGCCTCGGTACGACATTTCCTACGATCACGTACTTCAAATTTCACATTTCCATTTAACTTTTGATGCGAAATTTATGTGATCAAACAAACAACATTCTAGGGTTTACAAAGTCTACTACTATATTCATTTGCATCATTCACATTTAGGATGAGCCCCTAATTCTAATTTTTACACTTTAAAATTTATTACCCTTTAGGGTCAATAATAATTTATAAAGTGTTAGGGTTTAGGGTTTACAAGGTGGTTGGAAAAAAAAAATTTCCTACACTAACTTTCTTTCCCGCTCATGCAAGGTTAGGAACGGCATTTGACCACCTACTTTTCACAATCAAAACTCTATTTCGAACGATCAAAATATGCTCACATAATCCATATAGTGAATGACATTAAAGATATGCTGCTATTGTTATTAGTTGTATAATTTCTCAAATTTGCCATATGTTATGGCTTGTGTATTTTTCTAATTGGTAATTTATTTATTGTGAATTTTAGAAGTCAAATCATATAAAAATAAAATGAAATAGTCGAAGATTGACACATGTCAGCTTCTTAAAGCCACTTTGTCAGCATTTCAGAAATGTGGCCCTATCAGATAGCGACACATGTCATTGTTTTGTTATTTATTGTCTTGATCTTTAACAAATTCATAAGAAATTAAATACAAATAAGAAAAATACACCAAAAATCATGATTCTACATATTTGAATGAATGGAAATCATGGAATCAAAGAAACAAGAGTGTATGTGATAGAATGTTTTGATTTGTCTATGAACAAAGTTGAGTTTTTATCATTGTGCTTGTATTCGTATGCATTTTCGGTGTATTTTTCTGATTTTTAATTTTTTAATTATGAATTTTAGAAGTCAAATCATAGGGAAATAATATAAAATATAATAGATTGACATGTGGTAGCTTCTAAAGAGCACCCCTATCAGCGGTTCTCGTGTGTGGCCTTATAAGATGGTAACACGTGTCATGTTTTTGTAATTTATTGTGTTTTATCTCAAACAATTCTTAAACATGATTTCATATATTTAAATTAATGAGAATCATTTGATCAAAGAAACAAGAGTGTATGTGATAGAATGTTTTGATTTATCTATGAACAAAGTTGAGTTTTTATTATTGATTTGTATTTTTATAATTTAGAATTAGCATTTTGGAGCTTTAAAGAGAAGATAATATCACAGATGTTCATAGGAATTTTCTGGATATTTTTCTGATTTTAAATTTATTTATTATGAATTTTAGAAATTAAATTATAGAGAAATAATATGAAATATAATATATTGACACGTGGCAGAGTCTTGTACATTGATTTCTATGACATGGCATGTGCGTCATAGATATTGATTTCTTCTCCCCATTTTTTTTTCGCTGGCGCTCTTTTTTTTGGGGGAAATTCTTTCGCGCTAACCCTCTCGTTCCCTCATCCTAAAAAAATTAACGCTTCTTCTCTCTTTTCATCCCCAAATCGAAACCACTTCCCTCCTCATCTCTCCTCATCTCTTTTCCAGACCCAAACCTTAAAATTCCCACAACCACTCTCTGCTCTCTCTCTCTCTCTCTCTCTCTCTCTCTCTCTCTCTCTCTCTCTCTCTCTTCGCTTTCACTATCACAATTCAAAAATCGAGATCTATTTGAGAGGGTAATGTCTGAGATCTATTTGAGAGAGTAATATATTTTCAAAGTTTGATATTATGTTTTGCATTTTCTATTGCATTCCTTAATGTTTACTTTTTGTTTAGGATTTTAGGCTTTGATTTTCTGGGTTTACACATATGGGCTGCTCCCTCTCTGTGCAGGTAAGACTACTCTTTCTCGGTACTAGTTGTGAGCTGACGTTATATTTTTTTTCTAGAGAAAACTGAAAATCTGAGAGAAAAATAGAAGACATGGAAGAAAGTGAGCTCTAAAGCTCGTTCTTTGACTGTGATACTCATTGCATCTTATATTAGCAGGTATAATCTAGTTGACCCTAGTACGATTTTCTTCTTCTTCCATTCCTTTTTCATTATCGTTTTTGGGTTTTGGGTTTTGTTTTCTGTGAAATATTGTTATATCTTGCTTAATTTGAACGATTATTAGTGGGTTTTAAGCTTTTATTGGAGTTCATATCATTGCTTAATTTGATCGTTTTGGGATGGACAGCTTGGGAATTTAATATCTTTAGTGTGAATTAAGTGTATATGAAGTTTTTGAGACATGGGTGTTGCTTCTATTCTTGACATATGTCTTTGATTTTCTGAAATTGGATATTTTGGTTTTCCACTACGTGGGTCTCTGAGTTTTGAGGTAGTTGTGTATTAACTTGTGTTGTAGTATCATTTGGGTTTCTGGGTTCGGACATGACGATAATAGATACATTTGGTATCTGTTATGATGCATTTTATATCTACTATGATGCATTTGCTATCTGTTATGATGCATTTTCTATGTGTTATGATACATTTGGTATCTGTTATGATGCATTTGGTATCTTTTATGATGCATTTTCCCTTATGTTATGATGCATTTAGTATCTATTATGATGCATTTGTTATATGTTATGATGCATTGGACTATATTCATTATGCATGGTTAGTTGGTATTTGTTATGGTTCACTGGACGATAAAAATTATGGATGCTCAGTTGGTTCGTTTTCTATATGTCATGATGCAATAATTATGGATGCTCAGTAGTATGTCCCTATGCAGAAATATGTTGCAATAGATATGATCTCATTCAGAAATTAAAATCATTTTCTTGTTGATGCTGGGACATTGGAGGTTAGCCCTGAAAAGGACGACTTTTTTTATTTTTGGGCAGCCAAACTATGTCTTTTATTTCCATTTGTAAATTATTGTTTGGTTAATGTAATGCATGTGTTGTGGACTTTGACGAAAATGTGAGTGACAACAAGAGCTTGATTATCAATGTTGAGTTATCCAAGTATTTGAGGAGAGGAGGAAACGCCTTGAAGAGAAGCAAAAAAAAAGAAAGCGAAGTTCATGGAGAAAAAGAGTTATCCAAGTATTGGAGGAGAGGAAGAAAGTGAAATCATAATTACACAAAGGAGAGACAGGCAATGTGGAGAGAAGAGACAGGCAGCAAGCGTTTGTGTGTCCACATGTCTAGCAAGTAATGGGATTGTAAATAACATTCCTCTGTTGAGGAATTTAGGTACTAAATAATTACTTGGGATGGGTATGTTTTTATGCTATCAACAAATAATAACTTGAGATGGGTACTAAATAATATTATGCATGTGCGTCTTCAAAAACCAAGTTAATGCTAATACTATATGTGGTTAAACCAAAGCAACAAGAGGACAAAACTAGTCAAACAGCAAGGACAAGAAAATAAACCAAAGCAACAAGAAGATATGTTGAAATCAACCATGTCGTCTTGAGTCTCACGATTAAAGGATAAAGAAACCGAAACCAAGGACAAAGAAACCGAAACCAACCCCAAACCCACCACTGGGATACATGGGGAATCACTTTCAATATTATGTTTGTAAACTGATCAAGAAACCGAAACCAAGGACAAAGAAACCGAAACCAACCCCAAACCCACCACTGGGATACATGGGGAATCACTTTCAATATTCTGTTTGTAAACTGATCAACTCACATCACCGTAATCAAAACAAAACAGTGTTGCATGTGTGTTCACACAATTGGTAATACCTCTCAAGTTCAAAATTGAGGCAGTTAAACATTCAGCCATAATCGTACATCTATATATTGTAGCATTGATGTAAACACATTATGATACAAAACCACATTACAATAAACACATTATGATACTCATATAGATATGTGTTTATTGTATCATAATGTGATGTAACTCTCGACAAATAGCCACAAGACACCAATTAAAGCACTCAAGCACTCATTCCATCTTTGGCTCTGATTTGACCAGAAAATTCCTAGCTTCATCATCCCTAACTTCACTGCATTGGGAACATATAGGAACAAAAATTCAAATAAATGACTGCTGAAAGAAATGAGAAAGATACAAAAACTGTAATTGACTTGAAAACAAGCACTTGAATAACCGGAAAGAGCATAAGAGCACGAAACCTGTCTATAGCTTCTGTCTTTGAAATCAAGGTGAGCTCTTTGGATGCAAGAAATTCACAGAAACTGCTGAGGGCTTTCTCCTGGCAGAATATACATAGAGTGCGCAGAAAATCATTGAACTTTTTCGATTCCTGCAGAGGACAAATTTTCTGAGGTTAATATGCAATTGTCAGGTAATCCACAGCTGTCAAAGCACACCAGTACAACTAAACTAAAATGACACTAAGTACGATATCCACCTCATTATGTAAGATTAATTTACTCATTACTCACAAGGAGCCAAGCAAATTTTCTTTTATGGGGAGAGGAAAGGTCCTTTTTTCAGTTAGGGTTTTCACCCACATGAATTATTTCTGTTTTTCCTTTTCAATTTTAGGAATTCTGTACCCGCTTAACAAAGAACCTAATTTGGAGAATACAATTCCTTCACATCTCTGCTTGAAACAAAAGGGAAAAACATATGCCCACAGAGTCGACACAAAATATTCCCAAAGTCGAAATCATGAAATCTTAACAGCAAATAAAAAGGAAACTGGACATTTAATGAAAACAACGGGGAAATAGAAATTTTCTTCACTCACTTCATCGGCTCGAAGACCAAACAACAGGCAATACTGTCACTCTTCAATGATTCCACAAACTATAACATTAAAGGAAATAAATCAAATAATAATCACAAGTTTCCTCAGTTCATACTAGAAATCATTTCTCTAGGAAACCCAATATATATTTTTTATTTTCTTTACAAATAAACCAAATATGACGTTGCCTTGCCTTTGGAGCTAGTAACCAGGAGAGGTAAGACCCAGAAAGAGCAGTTTCTTGAACTTTTGGGTTTCAGAGAAACATCAATTTTAAAAAATTCAACCCCAAGCAGAATCATAATGCCTACCCACCAACAAATTAAACCAGAAAATTAAGCAATTGAAGCCAATTTGTATTTTTGCAAACACAACTAGTACGGAGAAAGAGTAATCTTACCTACACAGAGAGGGAGGAGGAGCCCATATGTGTAAACCCAGAAAATCAAAGCCCTAAAATCCTAAACAGAAATTAAACATTAAGGAATGCAATAGAAAATGCAAAACATAATATCAAAGTTTGAAAATATAGACTCTCAAATAGATCTCGATTTTTGAATTGTGATATGGAGAGAGAGAGAGAGAGAGAGAGAGAGAGAGAGAGAGAGGACGACGGTGAGGGAGATTGAGGCAGAGAAACTGAGAGAGCAAGACAGAGATGGAGAGAGAGAGAGAGAGGAGGAGGGAAACAGAGGGGGCAGGGAAAGAGAGAGGGAGTTCCAGAGAAAGGTATCGATTCTGACCAAAGAAACTAGGAGATGGTACTAAGAGGAGAATATGTTTGAGATGAACAAGAGGGAGTCTGAAAAAAATGAAATCAATAAAAAAACAAAAGGCGCGACTGGAAGGAAGAAAGGCGGGACTGGAAAAGGCGCGCCAGGGCATGTGGGGCTAAGGGGAACTGCAGCGTACCCAATTCTATTGTAAGCTTGTTTCTTTCTCTCTAGCCGTTCAGATCAGATCGGTGGCTGAGATTAATTCCTCACATAAAGTTCTCACTTAGTGGTATCAATAGAGCCCAGCCCTTGGATTTGAACCCTTCACTCTACATCATACAGGATCTTCAGAAACGCTTTAAATCCATAGTCAGTCCAGTACTGTTCTGTACTACCACTGGAAGATCATCAATCCGATCTAATTTGAGTCCAGTACCACTGTAACACTACCAGTAGTGTAGAGTGTACGCAAGTGCCTGCTGCTGCTACTTTGGTAACCACCACCACCACCGCCCGCCCCCCCCCCCCCCCCCCCCCCCGAGTCAATGAATCTCTCCCCTGTTTGATGTTTTGATGTTAGAGATCACAACACAAACAAAGACATGATTAGGTTGTGTAATTTTGGACAGGTGTCGAGTTTAAGGTAGTATTAGAACAAATGAAAACAAATAACATAGTGTTTGTGTGTTCAAAACCCTTCATATCAATACATTTTAAACAAGTTTTTTTCTTCTTCTTTCTTTCAGTATATAAAACTATGCTATTCATATTGTACGTTGGATGAACAGTGAATACGAATCTCATCTTGATTGTTGTTAGTGTTGTTATCATTATTTGATGCAATCATGCAAGAGAAATAATACCAAGGTGGATGTGTTGACCTTATAATTGAGGTGGATGGATGGGGGCATCTCCTCCAATTCTGAATGGGTTGACGATGCCACTGGAATCTTGTTCTCATAAAGTGAGAGAGAGAGTGAGGGAAGCAGATGGAGATTTAGAGAGACTACTCTTCTGTTATCTTCTTTTCTCTAGATTTTATGCCTCTTTCCTTTTCTTTTCTTTTTCTGTCAGGTTAAATATCATTTCTTTTTTAATCAATTTCAACCTATAAACAAAACAACCATGGATATGGTCACACTTAGTCTCTCACATTATTCAGGGAAAGAATACACAGATGATCTGTTGGAGTTTTATCATCCCATATATATTATATATTATTCATACTCTCAAGGGGTAGGATAGAAAGAATAAAAAGGTATACGTATGTGTACATGTACGTGTAATGCATTGCTATTAAGTATGAAACGATATCGAGCTCCCATCTAAACTACACAACTGATGATCATCATATATCAGGTTAAACCTACTTATCTAGCCCACAAAAAAAAAGCATACTGATCATATTAAATCACTAATAATTAATAGCGAAAGAAGGCAAATCTTGGCTCTGACCTATCCAGGACATTGATATACAAGTTGCATGGTCTCTTGATGAGCTCTGCTACTTGTGGAAATTCTACGTGTCTGTCTGACTAGTGTGCTTTGGTTTAGCTAAACAAGAAGGAGAGAGAGATGAGATGAGATAAAGATAACATATACGCACAGAGCATGTGCTGGCTAGGGTAGGTCCCATTCAATTCAACTTTCAATCAAGGAGAGGATATTAGAGATGGAGGAGAATATAGTTATTCCATTTTCCATTACGGGCATGGCACAGGTCAGGGCATGCCAAATGAAATTATCGATGCACCCTGACTGACCCTGCACTTTCACCTTCACCTTCACCTCCTCAGAGTCAGAGGTAGAGGAGCGAGAACCAGTCTGTCATGAAGATAGATAGATAGATAGATAGATAGATAGATAAAGGAACCTAATTATAACTAGCTAAACTAACGTGTGGATGAGGCGATGAGGGCCACTGGATAACGTGGAATATATTTATTCCTCATCTCACTGTGCATGCACTAGTCTATCTACTGCTTAATTATAACTTATAAATAGGGATTGGATTAATAGGCATGAACAACAGCAGCAGATTACATACATATTTGAGAGCAAACTTAAGGAAATGAAGAGAGGGTCTAACATGAAGATAAGAGTCTTGTTTGGTAGCCAAGGATGACTTGCCTGCCTGCCTCCTAATTCCAAGAGGACAGCTCTGGTTATTTGGGTTCTCAGGCAGTCTCCTTTGGCTAACTTGACAGTCTCTTCTTTCTCATGCCAGACCTTTCTCTTCTTTATTTACCCATCCCATCCACCTTATATATATATATATATATATCCTTGTTTGTACCTAGCTATAGCTTCTTTTTTTGTTCTTTTTTGACTAAACATATGATCATCAGCATTGTGCACTGGAGCATCAAGAATTCATAGTTGACAGGAAGGGAGGCCTTACATGAAGGAAAGAGTCTTGTTTGGTAGCCAAGGATGACTTGCCTGCCTCCAGTTTCATGAGCTTTTACCTATAATTAATTAATCTGCAGCTTCTTCACATTAATATTGTGCCAAATTCCTGTTTGGCTGCCAGGCAGTCACCTTGGCTAATCTCACAGGCTCTTCTCTTTCATGCTAGGCCTCTTCTTCCTTCTTCTTCTTCCCCTGATCAATACCTCAAGCCCTTCTTCTCACTCAGATAAACATTTACATGTGCTTATATGTAGATTTACAATGCACACAGTACACTGCCACTGAGGTACTACAGCACAGTTTTTTTCTCTACTTGTCACATTTATTATCATTAGTTTAACTTACTTACTAACCGATTAGCGTTTGAGCGCTTATACACCTAGAGCTTACTAACATGGAATTTACAATTCTGAGTTAGTGTCAAACATGGACAACTTGAATTTTACACAACATATTTGTATTGATTTTTTATTTTTTTCGGTTGACGAATGTATTGGTTTTATATGAAGCAAATGTTTGGTTTTTCCATTTCAACATATCGACATAGGACAAGAGGTCTCAAGTTTGAATCCTCACAACATCATAGTTGTGTGTATGTAAAAAATGCCATTTCTTTGTAGTTTAGACTATTTGATTATACTAAAAAAAAGTTAGCTTTCACAATTTCCTCACTTGAATTAAAAAGAAGAAAAATTGTGAATATAAACTATTATGGTATCCATCATCGATCAAGAATAAAAGCGTCAGCAGCAAATAGACCGGATCCGATCCAAGAGAGTATACCATATACGGTCAAATTAAGTCCAATTACAAAACAGACCCTAGGCCTTGAGGTTTTACATTGCTTTGCAAGTGTTCATTTAACATTTCCCGATTCAACAAAACGGTCCAAACCAAACCTCACCAAACCTCAGCGTTGTCCGTCACGAGACGACTCAACACCACCATCCGAAATCGAAATGGCGAAGAATCCAATCAGCAGCGCCCTCATCTCGGCGGTGGTAGTTCTGTTGCTGTTCACATCGGCGCTCGCGAGCTCTGACTCGCCCTTCATCCTCTCCCACAAGAAGGCCTCCCTCAACAGGCTCAAGTCCGGCGCTGAGCGCGTCTCTGTTTCCATCGATATCTACAACCAAGGATCTTCGTAAGCCTCCTCTTAATTCCACCGTTTCCGATCTCAATTTTTGTTCTTATTTTTCTTTTATTTGCAGATCCGGCTTCGCGTCCAATATTTGTCATGCTTTCTGTTAGATCCACTCGAACTTTTGCGTGCATGTCTCGTTTTCTCATGTTTTTCATTCTTATCTTCAATTATGGTTCGTCTTGCTTAGCTGTTGGTTGAACTGGAACGTATTTCTCGAGTATTGCGTTTTCATTGTGAATTGTTTGTTGTTTATTGGATTTGTTTTTCTTCAATTTTATTTCTGTTTGGTTGCTGTGAAATCTAGGAAGTTTGCTTGTTTTCTTATTGGAAAGAAAATTATTGAAAACTATTCCGTCAATTAATCCGGTACTGATGCTCTCTATGTCTCAGTAACTGTGCAAAGCATAATGTTTTGGATTATTTTATAAAATATGTCATTGCAAAAGAGAAAACTGTAACTATTGTTGGAACCTCATTGTCACAGTGTTAGCTGTGTTTATATGATGTATGTTGAATGGGAAATGGCTGTTTGCTGGAATTGGTTGAAACATGTGACAAAAGTGTTGAAGGAATTGGTGGTTTTGTGGAGCGAGAGGATGAAAGTTACATGGATGTTTTATTTGATGTATATACAAGTCTTACAAGTCGTAAAAGCATATCAGCTTTATTAATTTCCCTTTCCACAGGATAACTTGGTAATGTTGCTGGGGACAGTCAACTTAGAAAAT
This sequence comes from Prunus avium, assembly GCF_965620075.1. NCBI lineage: Eukaryota > Viridiplantae > Streptophyta > Magnoliopsida > Rosales > Rosaceae > Prunus > Prunus avium. The sequence goes on from NC_142286.1 coordinate 40,642,814, forward strand.
ATCAAATACCTTAATTTGAATTCTTTTGGGGCTAAGGGCATGGCCCAATGCTCATCTAATTAGCATGTCAGTGGTTGACAGGATGTACTAACATCCTGTAACTTACTTTAGATCGACTAGTTTTAAATTTGTGAAATTGTTCTTTATGTATTTGTCATGTCTGTGTGACCCATGAAATAACTTAACAATACTCTTTGTGGTCAAATAAAAGAGGATGTGCAAAATGCTTTTCCAGCCTACTTGCATTTAGTGGTTCAATTCTGCATGGAAATAAAGGCACAACACAACCATGTTAACCTCATCTCTGCAGGCTTTCGTCTTTGTATTTGTATATGAATCATCTCTTTCATTTTTTCTAGTTTCTCCACAGTTCTACTGACTGATTGTTAACTGATATTCTTTTTGTTTTGATTCTTATATGTCTGCTTATATATGATAATAGAATTGATGATAATTTATAATGATTCCTTTCCAGAACTGCTTATGATGTAAGCTTGAGTGATGAGAGCTGGCCTCAAGATATCTTCCATGCTGTCAGTGGTAACACTTCCAAGTCATGGGAAAGGCTGGATGCGTAAGTGCCAACTCATTTGTAATGGCATTTGCTACTTCGGATGGTTTTCCACTCCTTTTGTTTCTTATTTAGTTATTCCCTAAATGATATTTGCAGAGGTGGCATTATATCCCACTCTTTTGAATTGGAGGCCAAAGAAAAAGGAATATTTAATGGTGCACCGGCTCTTATTACATTCCGCATTCCCACAAAGGCCGCTCTACAGGTTGGATGTCTGCAACCCGTTCCTTTGTTTCTGGTTTTGGCTGTATAAATGTTTTACCATCTGACTTTCCTGTTTCTTCTAGGAGTCTTATTCAACTCCAATTCTTCCTCTAGATGTTCTTGCAGACAGGCCTCCTGAGAACAAGTTTGACTCGGTAAGCTTCTCCATCAGATAGCAGTTATATTAGGCAATCTGATTTTGGACAACTTTTACTGTGTTAACTGATGCTGTGTTTTATGTTTTCATGGAATTACCTCTCTGCTTGGGGCGAAATTTTTTCAGGTTAAGGTATGAAATATTGTTAATGTGCTGTTGAATCTTTATATTCTGGAAGTTGTTAAATCATCGTTATGTGTATCTGAATGGAGTGAGGAGTTGTACCATTTCTTTGTTTCTCCCCTTACACGTGGACCTTCTCTTATCTACAGAGGCTGCTGGCAAAGTATGGGTCTCTGATCTCTGTGGTCTCCATTGTGGTTCTATTTGTGTACTTGGTTGCTAGTCCATCCAAATCCGGTGCTGCAAAAGGAGGCAAGAAGAAGCGCTAATCACTGGAGATGAAATTGAATCAAATGGCATTAGAGCAATTGGTGACCTTGCGGGGTTGCGAGTTGGTTTTTTACTCGAGTTAGTGGCACATGTTAGTTTTGTGAAACTTTCAAAAAGGACTACTTATTAACAAGTTAGTGTAAGAAGATGAACAAGCTGATACATACGGCGGGCATAAACCCCCCAAGCAGGTCTTTGATAATGTTTTGTAATGGGTAGTTTGCTCGTCAATTTTGGATTGAATGTTATATTTTGCATTTGATGATGTTAGACTTCATTACTTGAAATGAGACGCTGGTACTACAAAACCTGTTTGTTGCTTGCTTCTGGTAAATATTCCAGAAAAAGTTGTAATTTTCTGCTGAATATCATCGCATAACTGGATGCGATAAAACGAAATGGTTTTCACTTATTTTTATTTTGAAGGTTCGAACCTACATCGTTGCTTACAGTGCTTGCTAGTTCCCTAATTCCTAAATGGCAAGCAATTATCCACTCGTATAAAGAGAATAGATCACTTTCACGTGGGCTGTGGCTTACTATCGTTCATTTTCTTAATCATGTACGACATTTGAAGAGGAACTTTGAATTTGCGAATCCAAAGTTTAGACAAAAGTTGAGAAACTCACCCCTGTACAAATAAACGCACAGAGAGTTGAGTTTAGGATAGAGCAATTGGTTAAAAATGAAGGGGGGATTGGTCAATAGTCAGTTAATATCTCGAGTTCAACACCTTTGGTACAAAATCAATGGATTATTTCCATCAATTAAAAAGTTTAAGTAGGTCAAGAGAGAATAGACTAACTACCTATTAGTTTACTAATATATGGCTCGTTTTGGAGTGATTTTGGGTAGGTCAAAAAACACTTCTATAGAGAATTACTTTTCCAAATAATCATTTTAAGCTATTTTAAGTGATTTTATGAAGAAGCACATAGGAGGTGCTTCTGTTCAGAATCACTTAAAATCACTTATGGGAGGTGTGTTGTGTGGATTTCAGCTGCACCAAAATGGATTAAGCTGCATCCTCAACTTGTGATACTCGCAAGTGCACGAGCCGTTTGGTAGTATAGCATATGTAAGTGCGAGGTCGATCCCACGAGGATTGGTGATTGAATGATCCAATTTAGTTTCCCTACACAAAATAGAAACAAAAACAAAGAACATAAAACAAGGAAGAAAGAAATAAGTAACTCAAGCAAATAAGTTCCCAAGTTCAATTTAGATTAATGGATTGATTCTAGCTAAAGTATGATTAAGCCATGGTGTGTGGTCATAACCTTGTGTTCCTAATTCCCTAATTTGATCATTTGTTGTCTAACCTAAAATTAAGCATTAGGAACCCATTAAGCATAGAAGAACATTTTAAACAACCAAGCATGTATCTAATCCCTGTTGTCGAATGTCCATACATACTCTTCCTATTCATAGTTCAATTCGAATTAAAGCATGGTGTATACTCTTAATTCAAACCAAGATAGCTAACATGCAAGCCTAAATGGTGATCAATCATTCAAACTAGCATATTAACTTATAAGCATAATGAATAAGAACAAAAACCATAATTGAAACTTGGAAACTAATTAAACTTGAATACTTAAGAAAGAATGTAAATTACAAGAAAAATAAATTACAACTAAGAAAACATTAAAGAAAGCTAGAATTGAGAACTAGAAAGGAAAACTAAGAGAATTTGAGGGAGAGAAGGGAAGGGAGCTCTAGAGAAGTGTTTGAGAGCTCCCCCCCTTGGGGTGTGTTTACAAGCTTGGGAAACCTCACTATATATAGGCCTAAGGAAGCTGAAAATCTGAATTAAGTATGGCTAATGCATACAACACTTGTTTTATAAAATCTGAAATGGTTGATGCACTTCACTAATAAATCCCACCAGCAGCCCTAGCTCATCTTCATGTCACCATGACCAAGCTTCCAACCAGAAATAATAGCTCATCCTGAGGTCAACATGACCAGCAACTTCAAGGGCTTACGAATTGGGCTTCCCTTAAGCAAATTAAGACTTTAAGCACTCAAACTTGAAGTTCAGAATGTCTTCTTTCCAGCCATATATCATTTGGGCCAATCCAAGGTCGGAGGAGGAAGTTAAGGCCAAAACAAATTGCTAACTCATTTTGCGCGCTGATAAAATCCATCCTGAGCATGGCTCTGTGTTTGCTAGGTAACAGACTCCATATTTATCCAATGGGGCTGAATTTTGGATATGTTATATTACACACCCATTGGAACAACTTTCATGAAGAATGTGGCCTCATCCGAGCTATGTAGGTTGCTGAAACAAAGCTTGCAATATGACCTACGAAACTGGGCTGGCAGGGGACTGTAGCCAAAATTGAGTTTGTCTTTAAGCTCTTCATCCATTCATCCAAATTAGGCCCTAACATGCATGGATTGCATCATTTACTATCCAAAGCCCTCATTATTACCTAAAGCTCAATGAACTGAAAGATAAACACAAAAAGGATTAAAAGCACAAGTTTAACTCAAAAACATAACCAAATCATAAGCTAGAAGGGTACAAAATGATATGTAAATATGCACCGATCAAGGTGCTTCTCCCTAGAAGTGATTCTGGCCTATTGAAAACAAACGATAGTCTAAACTACAAAGTGGAAAGGCACACGCACACACTATTACCAAGGCACCATGGGGGTTTGAACCTGAGATTATTGGTCTACAAGTCAAGCCCCTTCTCCACTAGGCTAGACTCAATTGGTTACTAATATTTCTTTTTATTTTGTTGAAAGACGTTGAGAGTTTGAATTATCCATTTTTTTAATAATAGAAATAAAAAGTAGTTTTTTAAAATTTTCAAATAATAAAAAGGAGGTTAGTAGAGCAAGAATTAATTGAAAATCTGAACCCCTTTAGGCTTAGGAAGGATCCAGATGTGATATTTATTATTGTTATTTGTCAAGTATTCATATTGCTTAAAGACGTTCAGATTTTGTCAATTAAATAATAAAATCACGTGACACGTGATACGTGACTTGAATTCAAATTAAAATATTTCTCTAATAATTAATAATCTTGTAAAAGGAACTTAAAGAGACAACATGTAGCATAGTATTAGGAGAAAAATTAGATTGTGACAGAGGAAAAAGTTCTTAGTAAAATAGCTCTATCTAATGGCACTTCTCTTCTTTCCACCCCAATTGTGTTTAAACTAGTTTATGCTCACATGTATATTGCACAGAAAGAGTAAGGAATGACAGTTTTGACAAATTGTGAATTGTATTTGTCGTTTCTAACCCAAATTTACAGTTGATTAAATATATTGTGTTCGAGTTGACTCACATACCTTATAAACAAAAAACTTAAAGGTTAAGTTCTTGTTTGACCTCATGAATTAGCACTGAGTGTACCTAACCCCTAGCCAGATAAAAATTAAAAAGAAAAAAGAAGCCAGCTCTGTTGCTGTAAGTTTGTAGTGTATAAATACCTCAACTGCTCACCCATGAGTCCGAGTCCTCACATCTCCTTAGCTTTGCTGCTCTAGTTTTTCTTATTCTCTTAATCATCTTTTTAATTCAATTAGCCAAATTTCATTGACTCTAGACTTCCTCATGGATGCTTCCCTGTGGGCATTTCTCCTCAACAGTCCTGAAGGATCTGTTCCTTATCCTTGGGAACGCTGTTTTGATCTTGTGGTACGTATACTTGGCCTCTTCATCTCAATTTTTCTCTCTCGATCTATATTCTATATTCTGTATTCTGTACACACACTCACGGAGTCACTCATTCACTCACTCACTCGGATTTTTATTTTATGTGTTTGCAGACAGGAATGCTGTTATATAAGAACAGACTGAATGGCGCCGTAGTCCTAGATTTAAGGCCTCGAGTGAACCTTGGGGGAGGCTTGTACAACGTAAGCACCGCGTGGCAAGACCTGACGGCCGGCAACCAATACACGGCCGCAAACAACGTGGTGCAGTGGGCTCCTTCTCTGTTCCGCAGACATATTAATGAACATGATCAAGACACTCCCATTCTCATTTGTTCCAACTGCTGCACCAACCAACTCATCTATTTCCTGGTGCCCCAACTCATCACTCACTGCCCCTTATGTCGCCGCTTTATGAATTTCTTTGCTTAATTCTGCCCTGGGGGTGTAAGATTTCTAATGATGAATAAAAGAGCTGTTGCAATTATCTGATGCCTCTGTTCTTCATGCAAATTATAATTAATGATTAAATGAAATGAAGGTCCTGAGTTATGTGATAGTTTCTTGGAGTCGATATGAATTCAGTGAGAACAAGTTAAAGCAGCTTTGTCCACATATATAAATCTGTAAGTGCGTGTTCGTTCCAAGCTCAGCTGTCTTTAATGAGACCGAGTTTTCCTCTTTTTGCATGGCCAAGGACTTGGGTGTTTTACTTTTTAGTCAACCTTGCAATTAATAACATGCAAAATCAATTTTCTCACCAATTCCCTTCTTCTTCTTTTTTTGTCTTTTTTAATATAAATTTCCTTTTCTAAATTACCCAAAAATTTACAATTTCTTTTTAACTTTTACCATAAATTTTTGACTATTTGATTATAAAAAAGAAGAGGATGTGTATGAGTCTCATATATATAAGTTATAACCAAACAGAAGCGACTACATTGGGTAATGTCAGGGTTTGTTGAAACTGTGCTATTAATGCTAACCCTCCTGTTTGTGATGCCAATTAAGATTTTTGTTTCCTTTTTTTGGTCAAGAGTCTTGATGCAGTGGACAGGCAATGGCTCTGCTTGCTACATATTCAATTAATAATGTGGCCAATAAAATTTTCCAAATTGTTATTAGGGATTTATATATCTAGCTCAGATTTCCCTTATAAGTCAGTTATGAGGTTGTTGCAAGCATTTATTGTGTGAAATTGAAAGGATAAAAAAAAATGGAGCATCTGTCGTTAAGTTTATTAGTTGAAAAATAATAATAAGTCAAATCAACAGAAAAAGAAAAAAGAAAAAAGAGCTTTGAACAAGAGAGTAATCTTTACTACTTCAAATGCTTCAAATCCCGACCCTAATTGAAAGTGAGGTACTAACTTCGTTATAGGATTGTCTTTTTTTTTTATTTTTTTTATTTTTATAAATACAATCGATAGTTAAAATTATAAGGGGAGGGCGATTTCTCACACACACACTTGAGACAACTGATTTATCTATCAAAACTATTTTTTACTGTGCTAAACTCCGTTCGCAGAATTGCCTAATGTTAATAAAGCTTAGAAGCGTCATCATGAATACTTCCTGCTAAACAAACATATATTTTTGTTCTTCCTAATTGGTATTTACAGATGACAGTCTTCTTTGCGGTGGTGGCGGTGGGTTCCATTGTAAGCCATATTTATTCCATTTATCATTATCATTACATACCTGACAGTTTTGTTATATTGGGTCAAAAACTGGACTGACTCAATACAGTATGGTTAGAAAATTAGGAGGGACAATTCAAAGCATTATGAACACAAGCAAGATAGGATTTGGACCATTCTTTCAAGACTAATATCTGAAGCACTATTTCTTCTCATAGATTAGAAATGGCACAACCATGACATTGATGAGGCGATAGGGCATATTACATAGCTAGTAGTAACCCAAGCACGCATATACAACAAGGAAGAATAAACCAATCTTTTGTTTGTGCTATAAGTAATTGAATTTTACCACCGACTCATGGCTTCATCCATAAATACTGATAGATTCTAATAGGCTGAACTGCTTAGATGTTCCTTACTGGCCTTTTCCATTTTTATTTTTATTTTCCTTTTGTTGGCCTAATAAGAACTAGAATAATTAGCATAGGAAAACAGAGTATATAATGTAACCCAAAAAAAGAAGAAAAAGAAAACATTATGAAAACAGAGCAGTATGCATCGCATTATAACAAGAAGATTACAATGAATGAATCCCCATATTATATGCTTCGTTTATAAAAATATATAACTGAGAAAACCGGAAATGGAAAGAAAGAATATGGGGTGAGAAATTGTAAAAGAAAAGCAAGACAACTCAATTTCAGAAGCAAAGCAGTAATGAAAAAGAAAACTGGTAGAGTAGCTAGTAGTCAGCCTTGTCAGGCTTTTCGTCTGCAACTGCAACGGCTGGGTTGACGGCAATTCCAGATGCTACGAAAGTTGAGATACTCTGAGTCAGATGCCTGGACGCCTTTTCATAATTAACAAAACCCATGAACCAGAAATCATGGCCGTCTATTGTCACAATCTGGATGTACTTTTCGGTTGAATTTTCTCTCATCATCACCGGATTGATTGTTGCAATATTTCCCAAAGGCACCATAATCTGTTCCAATAATACAATTCATCATTGACCAGATAAATATATATATGCATGTAGTATCTTCTGATTAGTTGAAAATTGAAATGAGTATGTAGTGGTTGGTGGGTACCTTGTAATAGCTCCAGGTGACCTGACCAGAGGGGGCAGTGAAGGACAAGGGGCGGTCGCTGCAAAAAGCTGTATGAAGATTAGAGAGATAAAGAGTTCCGGCAACTGGTCCAGTGGATGTTGAGAGATAACAGGCAAACGACTTGTTCAGCTTCTCGTTGGGATAAGTCGCAAATGATTGCTTGTACAGAGCCTCAAATCCACCCCCTGTAATTGCTTTCGCTGTCACATTCATCTTCCCCCACGCAGCTCCAGACACCGATGTCCCAGTTTTCACTGATGGAAAGAATGAAATTAATTAAAGTCAACAAAAACCATATGTTTGCAATTGATTAATTTAGAATGAAGAGAAAGTACATACGGTTGTGCCAGATGTTGTTGGCCATGGACTCGGCCCTGTTGCTCCAGGAGTTGAAGACATGGAGCATGGATTCCATGGGGCTGTTGTTCGACTTTTCAATGGGTTTGTATTGGAGGTAGGGATGGTGGAAGCTTTGGGCTTGTTCAGTGCCAGCAGCACCCCACAGAGCTGCCTTTTTGTTGTCTGGATGGCATGTTGGGACAGCAGGGTGCCCCATCACGTGAGTCCCCCATTGCTCTGCTTTCTCTTCTTCATTTGCTGGTGTTGGTGCTGGTATTGATGAAGACGAGCTTGATGATGGAATATCTTCTTCATGATGATGAGGTTGTTTGAGATCTCGGGTTTTCTGCGGTGAGGATGGGGATGGGGATGGTTCTGGGTGATCAGAAGGGTTTGGCGTGGAAGGAGTGAAATCGGAGGGCTTTTGGGTTCCCTGCAATGAGGACGATGGCTCAGGTGTTTGATAAAAAGGATTGATTTCTTGAGCTGTGGGATTTGCAATGGAGGGGTATTGGGGTGGTTGGGTTTTCAGCGATGAATATGATGGTGGAGGTGTATGAAGAAAAGGGTTTGTGTCATTTTCTGGGGTGGGAGGAGAAATGGAGGGGTACAGAGGTTGGGATCCTTGGTTGGTGTTGTTGTTCATGTTTTGCTGGAAGGGTAATGGAAAACGTACAATATTGGTCTTCTTTCTTTCTTTCCTTCTGGTGTGAGTTTATCGGATGTGGTTGAAAATTGCAATGGCTTTGGGTGTTTGGGAGACGTTATTTATACAAAGCAAATGGCAGACAACGGAGCTCTTTCAAGACTTTCTAGAAACACATGAACATTTTAATAGATATATATATATATACCTAACCGAGGTAGATGGGCTGAGATTTCTGTGTTTGTTTATGTATTCATTTTAATATTATATAATGTTAATTTTTAGAAAAGGAGTTCGTCACTAGAGGGGCATGTGAAAGCGAAAAGGTTGACTCTGCGCAACCAAATACACGCTTTAGTAATGAGCATCCATTCAGCTCATGTTTGCTTAACCGTGTTATTTAAAGTCATGTTTCCATCAAGTTATCATTTTCTTCTTCAGCTTCTAGATAGAGAGAAATTCATGTTCTATATTTTTAATTTTCATATTATATAATCCAACCCTCTCAACTCTACATCTTCATTTTGTACTACTACTACCACTATGTCGATACTAGGACCAGCATTTTCTAATTTCTAGTACTAATACACAAGCAAATATAGGTTAGGCCAATTGGCTAAGGCAGTGTACCATTCCTATTGCCTACTGTTTGCGCTAAAACTAGACAGGTAGTAAATAGACCAACTTAAAGATAAGGTGAATGTTGAAGGTGAGGACCCTCGGTATGTGAAAGGATTCGGTAAGCAGGTAAACATGCATACAGAAGACAAATGTACGTGGTTCACCCGAATAATGGGCTACGTCCACGGAGAAGTATGTTCTCATTACGATAATGTGAGTATACATTGCACATAGGTTTAGACTCAAGGAGAAGAGGAAGAATACCAAAGGCCGAAGGCTGGAGGCCGAAGACAGATGCCGAAGGCTGGAGGCCGAAGGCTGAGGATCTGGTATGATCCGTGGGTTTTTAAGTGGGCTCATGGGTAAGCCCATAAGGCCCCAGTAGCCTGCCCAAACTCCCCATCCTCCCTCTTGAAGGGGAGAGGTCTCCTTTTATAAAGAAGGGAGAGTCCCCTCCTCTTGTGTTTTGTCGATGTGGGACTCCCTTCCCTTTGGCCTGAGAGTGTTTGGGGAGTGCTTGGCCAGATATTGTACAAACAGCTACGAATTCAAATCCCCTTTCCGGATATTAGAATAGTTTAAAATATCAACATTGTCGAACAAAAAAATACCTAACTGCACTACAAAAATATGGCAAAACAAAAAGATGAAGAAAGAAAACCCACATTGGTTGAAATGCTGCAATCCATTAATAACTCCAGTTGAGTCTGTTGGTTAAAAAAAGGCATTACCAGTTATTTACATTGGAGTCGTTCTATGGTGAATGTCTTATCTAATACCCTTAAATGAGGTCATATCTCTTAACTATTAAATCAAACTAACCAATTTAATCCAACGATTTGAGCATCATCTAAGGGCCCTATATAAGGCTTTCATTCAATTTTGGCCTTTTTTACATTGGGCCTTTTTGGGTACGAAAAGCTTAGTATAGTGTGGCCCAAATAAAGCCCAAAAGTTCATTAGAATCGGTCCGAGTTCTCAGTCTGCCTACGTGACATTTTGTGAATTTTCCATTGGGTCATTGTATCTATCTACCCGTCTTCTATTCTGTTCTACTCTATTCTATTCTATTTCTATACCGCCACTACCAACTTTGCCCTTCTCATCGTTCGTTGAATTGAATCAATAACCCCACAGGGCCCACCGTCCAGCACACAGCAACGTGTCCGAACATGATTAGAAACAGCCTGGCGATATCAAACAACTTGGAACCCACAGTGAATATTCGCATTCTAAATTAATTTATTAATTCCTATCTAACTTTTTTTATCCGGCTAAGCAACCAACCCGACTACTGACCGGCAGGCACAGAGCCACGGCGGACGAGAGAGACAGAGAAAGAGAGTTTATTTGAGAAGATGAGTTACCACAAAGCTCCTCAAGAACCCTACCCTCCACCAGGCATCAACAAGCACACTTCCTTTTCACAAAATTTCAGTATTTTCATTTCAATTCTTATATTACTTCACTAATCGATTTTTTTTTTCCTTTTTCGGTAATGAAGGATACCCGTATCCGTATCCGCCGCCGGGATACCCATCAGGTCCGCCACCACCGCCGCCGCCGTACGAAGGGTATCCACCACCACCACCTGGGTATCCTCACGGATACGGTCCACCTCCGCCTCCACCCCCACATGGTCCGCCTCCGCCGTACGAGGGGTACCAAGGGTATTTCAATGAGGGGTACCCTCCGCCTCCGCCTCCACAGCAGCAATACCAGCAGCACTATCACTACGAGCATCAGAATTACCAAGAACAAGATGGTTGTATGTCTTTCTTACGAGGCTGGTATGCTCCCTTCCTTGCTCTCTACTCTCCAGTCTCTACCCGCCATTTCAGTCTCTTTATCTTCCCTTGCTCCTTTCTACTTTTTAGCCCTTAATTTGATTAAAAGTTTACCTAATTTATTTCCAAGCTCCGACCTTTATTTGGATTAGTGTCCCCGTACATGGAATAAGGTTTTTGCTTTTGATAGTTTAGTTAGTAAAGTCTCTAGCTAGGATTGAATCCTCAAGCTTTACTATACGTTGTATGTTGCGCTATATATGTGAGGCTGGTAATTAATTGGTTTTGGTATCTTGGGAAAGTTGAGTCTTTTTCCCTACTGCTGGATTGTTTTACATTCCCCAATATCAAACTGGTTTGACCCTGTTCTTTTCTGCACTCCAAATCTTGTGCACAGCTGAGATTCTTCTCATAAGACAGGAGTACAACATGTTGCTTTTTCATTCTTCTCCTCATATAATAAACATGGCACACTCTTCATTTGTAAAGTTTTTCACATTCGAACATGTTGCCTTGGCACCAAAGTTTTTAACCTTCGAAAATCAAATCATGGCGTACTCCTCATCCAAACGAGCCCTATTGCTATAATTTGTAGATTGAACAAAAGTAGATCGTGTGTTCTTTTCAATCCATAACTACAGAGGGGTTTTTGTAACTTCTCTTCAGGCGTTTGTATATTATTCCCTGTATGGCCTCTCTTCAAAATGCTATAGGGTCATCTGAAAAGACTTGAAGAAAAGCTAATCTATTGAGATTCAGAAATTTCAAGCTTGCCCCCCTTTTTGGCTTCTCTTTATGTTTTGAATCTGCTTTTAGTTTGTTAAATCTTATACTATCACTCACAATTATGTTAAAGCTTCAATTTGTTATTCCTTGTAGTGTTTCTTCTGTATGAGAGGGGAACTAATGAGTTGTTTCTTTTACATGTACAGTTTGGCTGCGCTATGCTGCTGTTGTTTGTTGGAGGAGTGCTGCTTCTTCTTTTGATGATAATGGAAATGGATTGGATTGTTTCTAATGTTTGCATATGCTTCAATTCTGTGTTGGACGAATACTGCACCTGAGCAACTTCTATAGATTTTGCATGAAAGTGCATTGGTGTCGTTATTTATGTTCTAGGCTTCTAGCCTCGTATATGTATGCGGTTGTTTTATGTTGTGTTCTTCTATCCTAACTTGTAAATTGAAAGCACTACAGAGCTGGTTGTGTGGGAACACAAATGCTTACGTTTGAAGTATTTTGATAAATAAAACAAAGTGAACCCCCATGAGCTGGTTGTGTCTTGAAGTTTGGCGTGCGACACTGCCTGCAGTTTGACGATTCATTTCATCTCCATGTGATCCACCAAGTTTCAATGCTTCCAGTAGTCTTTTGATTCTTCTATCTCAGCTGCCAAAATAATCCATATTCGACTTCTTTTTATCTTTTTGGGTAAACTAGATCATGCTTATTCATTTTTTACTTTTAGGTAAACTAAATATCATGCTTATTCTTTCTCCTTACAAAACCAACCATGGACTCATTCCCCTTCTGCAGCAGCCACCAGGAGAATCTTGGTAAGGAGACGGTAGAAGTTGTAAAACACTATTAGCAGCACAATTGGAAATACTAGTACGAAATCTATTTATAACAGCATAGATTACAACAGCCAATCTGTTTAAATTTAAACAACTTATCACTAACTCAACATCAACTAAAAATCCACTAACCAGTTTGCCTAACCAAAGTACATACTACTCAACAAGAAGAGAAAAGTTTTGACAGCCTAAACAGGGAAAAAAATGCACCTACAGAGTCCACACAAACTCCGGTGTATCGTTTCTTCGACCTACTAGTGTGCCATAGAGGTACATCTTCTCCACTCGTTGCTCATCATCAAGGCCAAGCTCCATCTGATCATTTTCATTTATGATCTCCACGTTAAGCCTTGGCATCTTCTCTGTGAGTGCCTTACAGCCTCCAAGAGTAACTTCGCAGGACGACATCCAAAGGGATCGCATTGTTTCATACTTTCCCACGTCCTTTAGAAGTGCCATGTTTCCGAAGGGGCTGCCCCTGATCTCAAGCTTCCGAAGCTTCTTGCACCCATTCAACACATAAACCATACCTTTATCGCTGTCCCCAGCAAATGCAATATAAAGCATTTCAAGCTGCTCAGCATACATTCCAATGTAGAGGAAAACCTGGTCAGTCAAAAGGCCGGAGAGTGACAGCCGCCTAATATTTTTGCATGCCTGAACAATTGCCCCAAAACCTTCATCCAGTGGCTGCATGGTGACAGCGTCAGGTCTAGTGGGGTCAAGGATGCACAACCTGAAATGTATAAAATTTGGGCAGTTCTTGGCCACAGTGATGAGGGCAGCATTAGTCATCTGCTGGCAAAAGTAAAGCAAAGAATGAAGCTTGGGGCAACCAGCGGATATGGCAACAAGGCCGCCTTCTGTTACAGCAGCATGTCCAACTACAAATGGATCAGAAGGAAAAACTCTCAATTCCTGCAATTCTTTACAAGTTGAGGCGATAACTCCTAGTCCTTTGTCTCCAATACAATCTAGTATCTGCATGCATACAGATACCATTTACCATCATGTTGTAAAGAAACACATAGGAATCATTCTTTTTTCTTGGAAAAGTACGCTCCAGAGATTTGGTAACAATGTGTAAAGTCGATGTGAAATATATCAAGCCCCATTACTTGGATCTTTTGTCTGCAGCATGGGAGGCCGCAGGTTTTCTCTGCAGATGTAAGCACATAACTTCATGATAATGGTTGAATATTTCAGATCAAGAACACTGATCCAATGTAATGCTTCTGTGGAGCTCAGTGCAATGGCTCCCCCTATCTATTTTCATCATAAATTAAAATTATGGAGCTTTACTTCAGTCACATATAACCTTTGCAGCTCCTAGCAAATTTTTTTATGATAAAATGGAATATATGAAATACTTAAATGAACATGAGCTGTGATTCATGAAATTTATACAGAATCTGTAATTTCAACTGCAAAAAGAAAAATAAAGATGCATCATAAACACAGAGAAAAAAGAACGGTACTTTTGTTGAAACCAACTGTTGCAGAATACTAAAGATGGCTTCAAAGGTCTTCAAGACCTCTAGCAAATAGGGAAGCAAAAGCCTCCATATAATGTTTTTTCAAAACCAGCCCAACCTCAACACCACCAGCACCATTCTTGCTATCTGAAAAGGAGATAGCCCCTGTCCTGTCTATCGAAACGAAGTCGATCTTCGTTGGTCTTCCCCATCCAAAATCAGTTGCCACATAAATCCCAAAAGTATGTGACCCAGCAATGGAATGAACTCTATCTGTCGCTAGGAAGGCGCGAGGCAGCTAGGCGGTCGCTAGGCGGGCGGGAGGATGCTAGGCGGTCGCTAGGCGGCTAGGCGGTAGCTAGGCGGCTTGGCGGGCGCCTAGGCGGGTTGGGTCTTTTTTCGTTGCCGAACCCAGAGGACGAAGCAGCCAGAATCAAACAAAACAAATCGAAGCTTGAGATGATAGAGAAGCGAAATGGCTTGACTGCGAGTGCAAGTTCCGTACTTCGTGTTCGTCTGGAATATATTTACAGAGTATAGCCGCTCGGCTATAACTTTAAAATATTCTGAAAAGCTACTGCTAAATTCGTAAACAAGAGAAGCTACCCAATTACACTAAGCTCATGAACAAAAATCACTATAGAGCTAACAAGTCACAAGCAAAACCTCTCAAACCGAAAAAAAATCCAATCTTTTTCTCAAAATAACGATGATGGTTTCAAAATGTGACCTTTTCCCCCAAATCAGGTAAAGAAGTTTGCCCCTCGCCGTCATTCTCTTTAGGAGGAGTAAAGGATATGCGACGACATGAAGCAGTGGATTACTTCATGTAGTGCAACCATGAGGAAGGAGATCGAGATCGCCCGTCAGATGAAACAGGAGGCCGCGGATATTAATGAGCAGGTGAGGCAACTTCAAGAGAGGAAGGTCTCCCTCGTTGCCAAAGTCTTCGAGATTGTTTGGAGCAATAGGCCTGTCAAGGCTCAACTTCGATAGGATGCGGCAGCGGTGGGAGCGTACCGGGCGAGGAAGTTAACATTTCAGTCTACCTTGTCCATTGGAGATAGCGCGATGGAGAGCTTTAAGATTGCCCTCCGCACCCTTTTCCCCGATGCTTAGGTTCATACTTGGCCATTGGTTAGCCCATTTTGTACTTAGCTAGTTTCTTTTTAGCACTCTAATTATCCTGTGCATCGACGTATATAAGAAACTTTTGTTTATTTCTTAATAGCGGGCCTTGAGCTTGTCTCTCTCATCCTTGTCCTCCAAAGACATAAGGTCTTCGTCTCGGTATAACTGAAGTAAGGCCGCAACTCCAGAATTTGGTAGGACTTGGCTGTGGTGAAGGAAATAGCAAGGCGAGTGGAAGCCTCCGCCGAAGATATAGATGTATCTCACTGATCGAGGAAGTCAAAAATGTCACCAGAGGGCTGTAAGAAAAATAGGCATTATATTTTTTTTTTCCTTTCAAGTAGGGAATGGTAGAGGGGCTTCTTCATGATCCCAGCAAGATGAATTGGTAAAATCTCTTATACTTTCTTTTTCTACTTTTTAAATTTTAAACAGACGTCGCTCTTTTAAATATCCGACGTTACAATTTCCAAAGAACGACGGTATATCTTTATTGACGTCTGAAAACCATAATACGTCTGTTTCTTCCAATACGTAGAGTATAGTGATATATACAATTCATCCCAAACGACGACTTGAAGAAAAGCTAATCTATAGAGATTCAGAAATTTCAAGCTTTCCCCCCTTTTTGGCTTCTCTTTATGTTTTGATTCTGCTTTTAGTTTGTTAAATCTTTATACTATCACTCACAATTATGTTAAAGCTTCAATTTGTTATTCCTTGTAGTGTTTCTTTTGTATGAGAGGGGAACTAATGAGTTGTTTCTTTTACATGTATAGTTTGGCTGCGCTATGCTGCTGTTGTTTGTGGGAGGAGTGCTGCTTCTTCTTTTGATGATAATGGAAAATGGATTGGATTGTTTCTAATGTTTGCATATGCTTCAATTCTGTGTTGGACGAATACTGCACCTGAGCAACTTCTATAGATTTTGCATGAAAGTGCATTGGTGTCGTTATTTATGTTCTAGGCTTCTAGCCTCGTATATGTATGCGGTTGTTTTATGTTGTGTTCTTCTATCCTAACTTGTAAATTGAAAGCACTACAGAGCTGGTTGTGTGGGAACACAAATGAAATGCTTACGTTTGAAGTATTTTGATAAATAAGACAAAGTGAACCCCCATGAGCTGGTTGTGTCTTGAAGTTTGGCGTGCGACATTGCCTGCAGTTTGACAATTCATTTCATCTCCATATGATCCACCAAGTTTCAATGCTTCCAGTAGTCTTTTGATTCTTCTATATTCCACATCTTCTCAGCTGCCAAAATAATCCATATTCTTCTTTTTATCTTTTTGGGTAAACTAGATCATGCTTATTCATTTTTTACTTTTAGGTAAACTAAATATCATGCTTATTCTATCTCCTTACAAACCAACCATGGACTCATTCCCCTTCTGCAGCAGCCATCAGGAGAATCTTGGTAAGGAGACAGTAGAAGTTGTAAAACACTATTAGCGACACAGTTGGAAATACTAGTACGAAATCTATTTATAACAGCATAGATTACAACAGCCAATCTGTTTAAATTTAAACAACTTATCACTAACTCAACATCGACTAAAAATCCACTAACCAGTTTGCCTAACCAAAGTACAAACTACTCAACAAGATGAGAAAAGTTTTGACAGCCTAAACAGGGAAAAAAATGCACCTACAGAGTCCACACAAACTCCGGTGTATCGTTTCTTCGCCCTACTAATGTGCGATAGAGGTACATCTTCTCCACTCGTTGCTCATCATCAAGGCCAAGCTCCATCTGATCGTTTTCATTTATGATCTCCACGTTAAGCCTTGGCATCTTCTCTGCGAGTGCCTTGCAGCCTCCAAGAGTAACTTCACAGGACGACATCCAAAGGGATCGCATTGTTTCATACTTTCCCACGTCCTTTAGAAGTGCCATGTTTCCGAAAGGGCTGTCCCTGATCTCAAGCTTCCGAAGCTTCTTGCACCCATTCAACACATAAAGCATACCTTTATCGCTGTCCCCAGCAAATGCAATAGAAAGCATTTCAAGCTGCTCAGCATACATTCCAATGTAAAGGAAAACCTGGTCGGTCAAAAGGCCGGAGAGTGACAGCCGCCTAATATTTTTGCATGCCTGAACAATTGCCCCAAAACCTTCATCCAGTGGCTGCATGGTGACAGCGTCAGGTCTAGTGGGGTCAAGGATGCACAACCTGAAACGTATAAAATTTGGGCAGTTCTTGGCCACAGTGATGAGGGCAGCATTAGTCATCTGCTGGCAAAAGTAAAGCAAAGAATGAAGCTTGGGGCAACCAGCGGATATGGCAACAAGGCCTTCTTCTGTTACAGCAGCATGTCCAACTCCAAATGGATCAGAAGGAAAAACTCTCAATTCCTGCAATTCTTTACAAGTTGAGGCGATAACTCCTAGTCCTTTGTCTCCAATACAATCTAGTATCTGCATGCATACAGATACCATTTACCATCATGTTGTAAAGAAACACATAGGAATCATTCTTTTTTCTTGGAAAAGTATAAATGATTGAAGGAGCATACCCATAAGCGCTGAAGCTTCCCACAGTGGCGAATTAGCTTTATCAGCTCGCTGCCATGAACCCCTGGAGCATAGCTGAGGTTCAAGGATGTCAAGTTCGAGCATATTGGGTAAATAGCGGGCAGACAACGGGGAGCAACCTCCAAAAACCCTGACAAGCTCTTAATTGATTTACATTTTAGAATAGTAGCCTTCAGTTTGTTGTAGGTCTCAGAATCAGGATCTAGGACATAAGACCCGGTTCCCAAATCCACTAGTTGAGGTGCTTGCATGAGTACTTTTTGAAGAGTGTCAGGAGGTACTGCACGGTTTAACCTCAGGACTTTGAGGTTAGGAGATCTAGCCACTAGTCTCTCCAAAGCTGCTAAATTAATTTCTCCTTTGAGGCATGCAAAATTCAGGGACACCAGTGAGGTACAGTTTTCAGGAAAGCAGCTAAGCCACTGGCCTCTATGATCATCAATATCATTTTCCTGCAGATCCAGCTCCTTGAGAAACCTATGTAGAAGAAACGTTGGAGGAAGTTATGCACATATGAAATTCAGGAAAAACTCAGACCAATCATCTAACATAACTTCTCACTTTCTCAAGCCTATCATATTATTCTTTGTTTGATCATGATTAATATTCTAATCAGCATATAAGCTCCGGAGAAGTTTCCCACTGTTCGGTTTAATTGTTTTTCATTGGCAACATTAGATCATGGTGAGAATTTCAAGATAAACAAACGAGACAAGAAAGATCAATGACATGAACACGTATTCTGGTGAAAATAGAAAACCGAGTTGTTCTATCAACCATTTACAGTATGAATTACGCAAAGATGTACAAAGCAATGATTTTGAAATCATTGACAGCTGACAGAGTAAATGCAAGATACTCAAACTGCAAAAGAAAACAAAATTGGATGGCCCAGATTGGTAAAAACCACAAACAAGTCAATCACAGAATCAATGGCAATTGAACTGAACTTTTAGAGGGAAAAAAACCAAGCCGCAACATCATATAAAAACCAAACCATATCAATTATCTAACCCAAAAAAAATATCCATGTACATAACAAAAAGTCAAACTAAACTGCCAACATGTCCAACAATTAGATAAAAAAGGTAACTCTATTGGGCATGTAAAACAAGCAAGAAGACCAAAAACAAATTAGGATCAAGAAAATATATTCGGAAAACACATTCTTCAGGTGTGAAAATAATAAAAATAAATAAATGACGTTACCTGCAATTGGCAGCTATAGCAGCAAGGCCATCGGTGGTAAAGCCTTCGCAGCTAACAAGAACCAAAGACTTGAAATTGAGGAAGGACCTGGAAAGAAGCTCAAGGGTTTCATCAGAGACCACCATCCTCTTGAGTCTGAGCTCCTCCAAGCCGACCCGGCTGTCAACGAGAGCTTCAACCCAAGGCTGCAGAAAGCCACCCCAGTCGTGAGGGACCAAATTGAAGTCGGCGAAGTGAGGCTTTCCCTTCAAAGTTAGGGACTTGAGCCCTGGAAACCTCTCGATCACTCTCTCTGGGCTGATCGCATAGCAATTCCCTATGAACACTCTCCCCCTACTAAACCTCTCTATTCTGTACCACGATTTGCACACCAACGACACTGCGTTTCGGTCCTTGTGCGACGTCACCGAGTCGAATATGTGCTCTATCACCTCGTCTGGAAAGTAATTCATCCTTCTTTCTATACCATTCAATCCACAACTTTCCCCGGGAAAAAATGCCAAAGGTTCCAAGGAAAATTGAACAAAAAAGAAATCAACTTTCCGAGAAAATTTTGGAATAAAATAAAATAAAACAAAACAGAAGAAAAAAAGGAGCTAGCCTTGCATATGCATATACATAATATATTATATATGCGTCTCTCTCAATCTCAGTGTATGCAAGATCTATGCCATGGATTTCAATCTAAGAAAACTCTGACGCACAAATACAAGACCTTTGGAAGGGAATCTGAGGAACCTACACGAATGAGACCAGAAGAGCAGATCTAATTAGATACAAAGCTATCTAGGTAGCTAGTTATAGCTAACACTCGTCGAGGAAAACGATATCTGTTTATTTCACTTGAGCTTAGATCTGCAGTGATAGATGGGGGAAATAAAACGACAGTGAAATTTCCTAGAGAAAAAATAAAGAAGAGGAGAGAAGAAAGGAAAGGAAAATCTTTTTTGTTTTGATTCTAATGAGTGATCATCTTGAAATCAAAAAGTGATGATTACAAGGCTGGAAAACGAACAGAGGAAATATCATTCATAGATCTCTGAGAATCTCCGTGTTTCCTGAAATAGAAATTATTAACTAAACAGAAGGCTTATGATTCTAAAATGAGAAAGAGAGAGCGAGAGAGAGGGACTGAGACTGAGAGCACCCACAGCACAGGCTGAACCTCTCTTCTTCTTCTTCTTCTGTGTGTTTCTCTGTTTGTAAAAACATAGACATGGGTAGGCTCTCAACCTCAAAGACTCAACTTCAACCTCTGCCTTTTAAACTCTGATGAGGAGAGGAGGAGGAGGAGGAGAGCACAGAAGAAGTCAGAAAGAAGAAGAGAAGCAACAGCGCTTCTTCACTCAAATCAAAACCAAACCAAACCAAACCAACCATTGCTTGCTTAATTGGGCTTAAAGCCTAACCCTGGTTACTTGGTATCCAACGGTCCTACATGACTGAATGGAAAAAAAACGAAGCGAATCTAGACCGTCCAATGAGTGATCAGGCATGTGTCCTTATCACTGCTTCCCAAGAGGCCCTCTCTCTGCCAAAGTCTTTACTAAAGAGATCAGTGATGGACTGTCAAGGAAAGGAAATGATATTCCATCCTTTGATATGTCAAATTACCAAAATGCCAAGTCCTAGATAAGATTGTTGCTCCTTGTCTTCTCCTTCATTTTCGAACCCCTGCGATTGTGCTAAACTCGCTCCCTCTCGGGCCATGTGAGGCTTTGCCCCACGCGTGTGCAATAGCCGCAGCGAGTATTGAATTTCTATAGTCTCGCAGATAGCATGAAGTTTCTTCTGGAATCATAACTTTATCTTTATGCGTAAGAAATTTTTGGTTTTCATTTTTCCCTCTCTCTCTCTCTCTCTCTCTCTCTCTCTCTCTCTGTGTCTGGTTTGGTATTTTGCATTTTTCAAAATTTATGATTTTATGTATTTATTTATCTCTCTCTCTCTCTCTCTCTCTCTCTCTCTGCGTGTGTGTGTGTGTGTGTAGAGAGTAGAGTGTGTTTGAGTATGAGTGTATGACTGAGTGAGTGTGTGGATAAATAAGTGAATAATGATGATGGATGGGTTTGTGTTTGTTTTCACTTGTTAGTTACTTTGTTTTTGAATGATTAAGAAATTCAGAGTAGTAGTAGTAATAGTTAACAAACAAGAAAAGAAAAGAGAAAAAATGATAATCTAAGGAGGCAGGGTGAGTGAGGGTAGGGTGCTTTTTTTTTTTTTTTTTTTTTTGGATGAAAAGGGTAGGGTGCTTTGAATGCGTCGAAATATGGATAAATTTTTGGGGGATACGCCACAGAAATCATAAAAGATGTTGGCCCCCATTTGCAATTGTGCATTTGGCAATTTATATTTATGCAATGATGATCTGATTCAGTGTGTTATGGTGCACCCTACTTGTTTTTAATAGAGCCACGTAATTGGTTGCATCACTTGCTTGTTGCTGTTTGTGACCGTGCACGTGACACAGTACACTGGTTGGTTACGGTACTAATGCCATTGCCAATCAGGACGCCTCTGTGACCCCAAAAAATTAAAATTAAAATTTAAATTAATTCAGTTAAGCTTGATTGATATCAAACAAGTAAACTTAGATTATCCAGTTGTTCAATAGTTCAATGCAAATTTGAACTCTTTTTGTTTTTAACTTGCAATTGTATAGTTCAATAACTTCACGTCAATAGTTATATCTTCTTACATGTATTTTTCACATAGTCAAATAAAATAAAATAGATAAATTTAATAACACTAAAAATCGTACCATTGAAATATTCTCAAAGAGATCTTACATGTGTTTTTTTTTCTATTTCATTAAACTATTGAACAATTATTGCGAAAAGGCATAATGCATTAATTATTGTATTTTTTTTCTATATTTAATTAGCATGTAGATTCCATATATAGTGTGCCAATTGCAATTGCAATAAATGGTTCATTATATAGCACTCTCTACTGTAATTAACTAAATCACACCGTTGCAAACTATTTAAGTTCAATTTCATGCAATAAAATTATAAAATTGCATTGATTCTAATGATTACATATGGTCTTAGAGTATGATATTGTCATCCAATTATATTGCCTATGAGATATGTTTGGTTTTGTTGCTACATTTGTTAGGTAAATCCTTCCGTTTGTGATTTACAAAGATATAGAGTCCGTTGCGAAACCTAGTGCTTTTTGTCCTTGTTGGTGAAAAAACCCCAATAATTAGCCAAACTTGTTTTTATTGGTTCAAGGCGCGAATGCCCCTTTTTTTTAGTCAATATGCATCATGTCTTATACTTGTTCTTGAAATGAAATGCAATCGGCTGTTGTGTTGTGACTCCAATTAAAGAAATGCTTTCTCACGAACAATGGAAGTTTTACTATGTCATGCTCGACGACGACAAATTTTAAAATAATATTTTATTTTTCTTTGACTTGATTTTGATTCCTTTTTAACACAAATGAAAAAAGAAGCAAAAACATCTCCAACAAGGGTTTACTGTTGCTAAGTTAGTATTAAGATAATAACCATGAAGTTTATAAATGATCACTTGGATTTTGATGAGTTTGACAAAAAGGCATGAGATGAGGTTGTACCCTATAGCACAATAGGACCTCATAGGACTCTCCTAGGACTCATAGCCTTAGGTTTATAAATATTGTGCTAGTGCATGATTGTGGTGGTGGTGGTGGCTGATAAACGTTGAGTGGCATACATGTACTTAAGAAATATAAGAAATCTCCACTCCACTGTCAACAGTAGAGGTCAAATATTCATGCAATGCAAATTGCAATTGTCAAATGATGATGTGCTGTTTTAGTGGTTGTTTTCAAAATTTTATCTACTTGCGTTGAATTCTTTCTTTTTCTTTTCTTTTCTTTTCTTTTCAAGTGAGCTTATTAAATTACGAAGCCAGGCAAGGCAAGGCAGCCGTAGGAAAGAAAGGATAGAGAAGAGGAGCTTCGATACGGCCATGTGATGGTGGGGGTACCCTTTTATCCTTTGCTAATATCATTCTTGACATTTTATCCTTTGCCAGAGCAAGTAATTGCCCGCCACGTACGCCTATTGTATTGGTCGTTGTCGTAATGTGTGGACCGCACAAAAAACAAACAAACCCATATGAGCATCGTAACTAAGCCATGCTGATTTCACAGCCGTGCATGACCTTGATGACTTTGATATATATATATATATATTGGCAGACAGACAGAGGCGAAATGTTTGAATCTCCTTGTATTGTATCACTGTATGTAATAACCCTAAGTAATATTGTATCAAAAGTTTCCAAGAGGTTCGCTCTTGTATTTTGATAAGAAGATAAAAATAAAAATAAAAATGACTGTGATTGGTTTTGCTGATATGATATGATATTGATATGATATATGAAGTGAAGGAAAACAAAGAAAGAAACAGAAAAAGAATATTCGATTAATGTTTTTCTAGCAATACCAAATATACATATACGGACAAGCCGAGTGAGTGAGGCAGGCTACAGGACTTGGCCGCCTTACATGACTTTTCTTTTTCTTGTTCTTTTTCTCTGTGTGTGTGTGTGTTGCAGACTTACAGTGTCTACAAATTACAATTACTTTAAATTGCTTAAAAAGTTAAGAATGAAAATGGTTTTAGTTATTAGTTATTGAGAGTGACTGTGAATAGTAGAAAACCAGAAAGCATAGTTTCTTTTCTTTCTAGGCATTAGCCTAGTACTAGTACTGGTGCTGGTGATGAACAACTAAAACTGATGATACGTAATACGGCATGACGTTTAATTCCAATCATCCAATGAGAGGATCGTAATTTGCATTCAAAAGGGAGGGAGAGTGGTTAGGCCAAAAGGGTGATAATTAAATATAATTGTAGCCCCACTCCCCTATAATTACAAGGACTAGGAGAAGAATATAATTGCAGGTGAAAGCCACCAAAAAATATATACATATATATATATTTTTTAACGCGGGTCATGATCGTTTCCATCTTCCTATGCTCCTTCAATCATTAACTAGAATTGCAGCCATGTGAATGTGATCTTCATCAACCTTATTACTAAACTCGCTATTAGCTAAGACTTGGCATAACATTAATTATATCTTCTTTTTCTTTTTTTTTCCTCCTAATTCAGAGTTTGAAATGACACCCGCAGATAATGAACAGATTAGAAACTTGATTATTTCTATAAGATAGGTGGACCCTAAATGCATGCGTTGTATGTATTTTCATGGTTTCTCAATTGTATTTTGTATAACATTTGGGTACGTACCCAAGAAAAGAAAAATTAAATGGCAAGAAATAATTGGAGCTAGAGGGGGAAGACGAGGTTAGCTAGATGCTAAAGATTCTAATATAAGAAGAGGGCATGCGATATGATAACGCATGGAAATGGGAATGGAATTGGAACCGTGGTCCAGGTCCTCCTGCGTTTTTTGTTGAAACTTGAAAGCGAGTGTCGTTTATGAATAATATTTTGTCTCTAAAACTAAAACCTGGTCCCCAACAAGAAGTGAGTGTCCCCCCCCCCCCCCCCCCCCCCTGACCCTCGTGCCTCGCTTGCTAGTAAGTGAATCCAAAATACAACAAGACAATGGGTCGTGGTCTCCAAAACCAAAAACCATATAACAACAAGACAGGACAAGGAAAGGGTGAAGATGAAAGAAGAGGGAAAATGTGGGAGAGAGAGAGAGAGCAAGTGAGAGAAGGAAGCTGGAAGAAAAGGACCACATATGATAACACAACTGTTAGGCTGGCGTCACCTTCCCTTATTTGACGACAACAGCAAAACCCAGCTAGCTAAGGGGGTATGTATGCAAATGCAATGCAATCTATCTATGGAGTTCATGGTGTCGTGTCAGAAGTTACAGAAGCAGATGGATGGTATTGGCGTAGATTATTCTTGGATCTCTACATTATTATACATAGAGGGGCGATGCATCATGCATATGCCCTTTTTTTTTTTATCAAACCACCATAATATAACATAACCAATTGAAGCTTATATTTAGTTGCGAATGCGATGCATGTGATCTTGGTGTTGAGGCTGGCTTTTAGCTTTTTATAAAAGCATAAAAGCGTAAAAGCAAAGCAAACAGTGCTGTGCTGTTCAGTACGACTACTACTAGCAGTAGATGAAGTACGTACATACATGGGCTGATGTTTTTAGGGAGTGTTATAATTTTTGTGGCATCGGGTGCCAACTGCTGCCAGCGAGCATCATTAGATCAGACTTTTGCTTTTCGCCTTTTTCAGTTCTCCTCCGTCCACAACAAGAGAGAAGAAAAGATATCAACTTATGGGCCAAAACCAAAATCCAAGTGCTGTGTGTATGCATACTTGAACTTCTCCTCCCCTCCCTCCCCACATGAACATACCAAAAGAAAGGCTTATAATAAAGTAAGATGCCAAACTTTATTGAATTATCCTAATTTATATGCAAGTGGAATTAAAAGTGCGTCCAAATTGGGGATTGGGTTGAATTATTTGGACAATTATTAAGATTGCAGTGCAGGCCCAACTCATTATAGACCATGGGCCTGTTATCTCTATAGACCCAAGTCTACTTCCTTTTTCTTTTTTTTTATCTTTTTAGAAAAAAATGACTGCACTCGGCTTCTTTTAATACTAGGGGGCCAAATATACCACCAACCATCACATTGTGAACAAACAATACACACGCTATTCAATCTCAAATCATCTCAGGCCAAAATTAAAATTTAAAAGGAAAAAAGGAAACACCACCTGCATAGATCGAAGATGAAGCAGCAGCAGCATAGACCATATACTTGCACCTCTGAACTTCATAAATATGGTGCATACCAGTAAAATCTTAGACAATTTCTTCAGTTACCCATGTTAAGTCACCCAACACAAGGGGAGAAGAAAAACAGAAACATTATACGACCAACTAGTCATAAGATTGAAAATGACTGACCAACATAGGAATGCCAAACTTACATTACAGGTAAGTAACAACCCGTGTCCAGATGGCACCACATATATGGGGCAATCCTCATAAAGTCTAACTACAATACGCAACGAACAATGGAACCATAATCCTTGACCTCTTGTATGGCGGAATAGAAATGGTTCAACATAGCAAAGCAATCATCAGGCTTGCAGATAAGGACTAAAATTACCTTATGCAAAGATTAGGTCCAGGCTATAGCCAATGCATAATATTACGAGTCTTTTAGAACCAGACAGGCCAGATAGTCAACACAATTCGTAATCTACAGAAATGAGCAAGACAAAGATTTGGCCTCACTAAAATTGAAATATGAGAGTAGATTTAAATGAAAATATGCTACAGGTTAGGATCACATTAAAATCATCCCTCTGTGCTCCATTGGACCATTCCAAGTAATGGTCTTTTTATGCAATGGAAAGGAGCAGGATAACCTATGACAGATTATTCAATTGAATGGAGAAAGTTTCCGAATTACGATGCAATTTGGCCTTGTACCACATCACTTGAATGGAAGGTTAAAGGACCATCTTCATATCTAACCATATCATAGAATTCCTACTCACTCACCTAGAAATCTGAGTTCAAACTTTCATCTCACAAATACTAATAATATAATATGCAAGAGCAAAAAGACACACTATCTTTCCATGCAGGTAAGAAACATCACAGTTTTCAACATCTTAATGCCATCATACCTCTCCAAGGAAACTCAGAGCACACCAACAGTGTTACTCAATCAAATTAGGGTTAAAAAAGTTATTATGAAGTGATTTTAATAAGAATGTGGAAGTAACCTGCGTCTAAGCATCATGCCTAGTAACCTTGGGTCACAACTGTTGGTTTGGCAGAAGCAAGTGTTGTTTTTCAAAAAAGGTGATGCAAAAATGCCTTTTAATAAATCAATTTTTTCCCCCAACTACCATGGGTTGCTGACTCTTCTCCTTCCCTTGGGGCGACCTCACTAGTTTTAGCTAAGGCAAACTCTTAAGCAAAACAGTCCTGGTTTGAACCTGAAAAGGGCTGTGGTAATTGGAATAATTACCATCAGGACATCCTGCAGGGACTTAAGGAGATGCCAGTAAAACTTCAGAAAGGGAGATAGATTTACGCTTAGTCTAGTCACTGGAAGGGATTCCCTTTCTCTACGTAAGAAAAAAGGTATCTGTTTCAAGAATTTGACATGTTCTTGCTCCCAAATTGTTGTCTTCCTATTCCTAGCAACAAATCCCACTGAGTTTTGATCAAGTATCACCCACTTTCAGTCTCGTGGTTTTAAAATTTACAAGCCAAATTTTTCCATGTCCATGGTCCACTCTATAGTTAAACTGATATTCCTACCTTACAAGCCATCTACTCTGCGATGCTCATTAAAACGATAAAAAAAACTACATATTCACACACTTCGAAATCGAACAAAAATAAACTGAAGGGAAGAAAATACCTACAGAATAATAGGATCCAATAAGGAAGGAAGATACTTAGATTGAGTTACATCAAGTATTCACAGCCTTAGCCGCATTGTGTTCTCAAAGAGCAACTAATTAGCATAACCTCATCAAAGCACTAATACTATCTCCGACACATAATGTCAAGCTTTGCTAATTTTGGTTTTACTGACCTTCCTCAACTCAGAGCATCGCTGTCATCACTATCATCTTCTTCGTCGTTTCCAATATCATTAGCCATGTAAACCCCAGGCTGAACCTGCCGTCTCCGAGTCCTCGAAGGAAGAATGTTATCCAAATCGACCTCCGCAAGAGGATCATCCGATAAATCACTATCGCCATCTTCGAATTCGCTACCACCATCACTTGAATCGTCGTCACTGTCATCGTCATCTTCTTCTATCAGTTTCCCTTTGCCCTTGTCATCTCTCATAATCCCCTTTCCCTTGCGATCCACCTCAGGCTTCCCATTAGACTTTTCACCGTCTTCATCTTCGTCGTCGTCTTCTACGAAATCTTCTTGGTCTTCAGGGTCTGCATTGGCTTCAAATTTATCGTTTTTCTCTTCGGCCACCGAGGAATTCTGGTCGAAATTTTCTGGGTCTTGAGTTTTTCCTTCAGCAAGCGACGAACTAATATCAGAAACTTCAAGCTTATGGGTTTTCTTAGGGTAGTCGGCCTGGTCCTCGCAGCTGAGATCGGGTTTACGCTTCACGGGAAATGTGGGTTCGCCTAGGTTCTTAGTTTCGGCCATGAGTGAACTGCGAAAGGACTGTGCTTTAGTGTGAGGGTAACCGAGAAACAGAAAGACAGAGATAAATCGGAGCCCTTGGGATGCTGAGTTAGGGTTTCCGAGTTTTATAACGCCTCAAGAATAGTTGGGAGGATCTTAATTCGTACGAGAGTAGGTTTGCCGTCTGCGGCACCACGGTTTTGAACTCGGTTTGAATTACTCCCTTTAGGGCTTTACTTATTGTTATTGTTATTTTTTAATTTCTTATAAGGAGTTAGGGCTTTATGTTAGTGGCAAATTCCCAATTCACAGTCAGATTTTTGTCACTTCCGTATTTTCTAGAACATTAGAATTGGATTTTCACAAGCAAATTCAACATCAGATCCAATCATTCATATTATGGAATTTAGAGATTCAATTCAATCTGATTCATATCTGATCCAAACATTCATATTTTGGAATTTAGAGATCCAATTCAATCCGGTTCATTTGATTGGATTAAGATTGTATCTTAAACACCCATACTAAACATGCGTGGAGGAGTTATGTGTTTTGTCCTTGTATTTTGATTTATTTTTTATTTTAGTTACTATAATTTTAATTTTATCCATTTTAGTATTGTAGTTTAGATTGGTTTGGATTCAGACTTGTAAACTCCGTCAAGTTAATTAATGTATTTCGAAGTAACAATATGCAACTACTATATATGAGACCACTTTTGTCTCTTTAAAGCATTTGCAAATAGACTCCAAGTGTATCATTTGTTCGTTCTCTTAACAAATTTATAGTTGTAGAATTTGATTGCTTCGTAAACAACATTATATAACTAAAATTACCAAAACGAAAAGTGAGTAAGTACATGAATGAGATTTGTAATTTTGGGCAGCTTGTGTTTTTTCACTACTTCTAACATGCATTCATTTGTATTTTACTGTTTTACAAAAAACTCTAAAGAAAAATCCCTAGTCGCTGCCTCCAACTCTATCCCCTTTATTTTCCTATCACCCCCCTTTCTCTCATTCCCTTCCTTTTCCCTTTAGATTTTTTGTGTTCTTGTTTTGTGATGTAAAAGCAATCGTCGTGAAACGTTGTCGTCACCACGATATAGTGTTGTTTTTTGACTCACAAATGCAATGATTTGGCTCCAGTTGTCAGCCTTCGATATAAATTTGGAGCTACGATGCAAGGATGATGTCGGATTGCATTGGGGTCAAGTTTAGCTGGTGCGGCTCCATGAGTTTAGCCGGTATGATGCTATGGCTCTCTTAGGATTGCTTGAGAGGATGTGAAGCGGTGATCTTGTTTCTTTGTTTGTTTTAGTTTAATAATTATCATGAACTCTTTAGGAGTTTGATGTGGTTTGTTTTTTGTTTAAGATATTTTATTTCCTTTTGGCTTTTGGCTTTTGGCTTTCGATATGGATTTTCCACTTCTGTCGTTGCCCAATAAATCTTTACTATAGGCTTGAGTACATGTGGTTTTGGTTGCTGATTTAGGAATTTTAATCATTTTTTGGGTTGTGCGTATTCTCTTTAAATCAATTCCACTTATTGTTATATTTAGTCACTAGAGAAGTTGTATACATATTCAGCCCCTTAGTTACTTTTGTATTTTTTTTGTTTATCTTGTCACTAAAATACAATTGCTCTTTTGTAAATAATAAAAAACTGTATTTCCCAAAAATGGTCGCAATAAAAATTTAAATTTACGTGAAACGCGTCAAAAGATATTGGAAGAGTATAAAACATAAGAAAAATTGACATAAGACTTCCCCCCAAAAAGTAATATTTGTTTGTTTTTTTGCTAGGAAAATGGTTGTTCGCGGAAATTTTGGCCAGCGCGAGCCCGGTCACTGAATCAAATCCGAAAAGTGGGGGCACCAAAAACAGATTGGGCTAGAACACGACCCTCCAATCCAATCGCATCGCCTCTCATCCTCTCCATCTGAGTCCTGACCTGACCCATCAAGCGGGTTAACCCGACTCCAAGTATCGGATCTACCTGCATATCTTGGATCTGCAGGCCCTGAGAACTCCTGCTGAAAGATCCACAACTCCCAAATTCTCGATACAGTTCTCTTTGCTAAGCTTCAAACAGTTAAACGCGTGGTTTTTGGATCATATAATTATTACAACGCCGAAATGATTGCGATCCCTTATTTAACCGCGTTAACCACGTACTTCAGCTATGGCTTGCTTTTCGTCTTCGGCCAAGTCAGAGATTTCTTCCGCAAATTCATCGACTGGTGGAGTTCTAGCAATTTGCAGGTTCCCATATTCTTCTACACGGCCCTATAATTTTCTTTCCTTTTTTTTTCCCTCTTATTATAATTTTTGATAGAAAGAAAACAGCTGTTTGGGTGGGTGTACAGAATAAATGTTAATGATTGTTTTGTTGCAAAGCCAGGGTTATGCTCCAATCTGTTTAGGACTTGAAGATTTCTATATTCGGCGGCTGTATCTTCGTATTCAGGTATTTATGTTATTTATTTTGATTGCCTTGTATCTCTTCTCTTCTCTTGAGGCTGGAGCTTAAAGTTATGTTGTGCATGAAATGAAATTGATCTTATTATTGGATCGGTGGCACTGCAGTTACTTATTAAACATGAATTCCTTCGAGTTCGAGTCCCATAAACATTATTGATAGTTCTGGTTGATATTTAAAGTTTTGACTGCCAGGACTGTTTCAATAGACCTATAGCAAGTGCTCCTGATGCTTGGTTTGATGTGGTCGAACGTTTCTCCAATGACTACAACAAGACACTCAAGTAAAGAATTTGGCAATTTTGATAAATATTGCACGCCTTTGTTAAGTATTCTTAATTTATATTATCATCATCTGTTGGGGCTGATGCAGACTAACCACAAAAACCAGTAGATGCCTTAACTTGGGATCTTACAATTACCTTGGCTTTGCTGCATCCGATGAATACTGCACACCTCGTGCTATCCAGACATTGAAAAAATATTCTCCCAGTACCTGTAGTAGCCGTGTTGACGGCGGTTGGTATATGACTCTGCAAGATGGTTTTGTTAAATTATTTTTCTCCTGGACTTTACCATGATACGCTTCTTTCATCAGGCACCACAGTTTTGCATAATGAACTGGAGAAGTGTGTGGCAAGTTTTGTTGGGAAACCTGCTGCTATAGTTTTTGGAATGGGCTATGTCACAAACTCTGCTATCCTTCCAGTCCTGTTGGGGAAGGTTTGTTTGCTCTGTTCATGAAATTACGTCTAAATTTTGTCTTTAAATTCCTTATCCAAATTTATGCCATTTGAATTTACAGGGAGGCTTGATTGTTAGTGATTCCTTGAACCACAACTCCATTGTCAATGGTGCACGAGGATCTGGAGCTAGTATTTGCGTTTTCCAACACAATAGTAAGCCCACTAGTTATTATCTTGTATAGCATTGATGGTGAGATTTGGATTTGGGCATCAAATTCCACATTTCAGATTTTTAAATGATGGCGTTTATTCTTTATACTTAGAAAAAACAGTGGCGAAAATATTGGTTTTATGTTCAATTGCAAACTGCGAAGACCAGGGGCTAGATTGAATGCTGCTGGCAATTGACAGTTAGGTTTTTGGTTATTTGTCCTTTTCCTAGTCCATGTTTATGGAGGTATTTGACTACTCAATAGAAAGGACTGTTTATCGTACTCAACTTTCCAATATGCTGACTTCCTTCTCTTAGATATTGAAGATAGCATGAATGGAGTTTTACTCATTAAAATTAAAAGAAAATGGTAAAATGCAGGCCGGATGTCGTTCACTTATATTTGTACTTTTTGCTTTACTTACAGCTCCTTCTCATTTGGAGGAAGTTTTGAGAGAACAAATCGCAGAGGGGCAACCTAGGACCCGCAGACCCTGGAAGAAGATAATTGTCATTGTGGAGGGAATATACAGCATGGAAGGGGAGCTTTGCAAACTTCCTGAGATTATAGCAATCTGCAAGAAATATAAGGTTGCACCTTCTTGGTAGCTTTCACACTTCAATAAATGCCTTTGGTCTCCGAGTTCTGTGCAGTCTGTTTTTATTTTCCACAGGAAAGATATAATTCTTATGGTTTTATCTTAAACTTAGAGCCTCAAATGTATTATTGATCATTTTCGTCATAAGAACAGAGAATAAAATCAACATATCTTTTTTCGAAGGATACCCCCTCCTTTTAATTGACTGTATTACTTATCTCATTTAGTGGGAAATACCTCTGCTAAACTACTGTCTAAGAATTTTGAATAATTTATGTACTAAATCTTTTTATTCTTAGCCACTTCCTCTTTTGTCTTAGGCATATACATATTTGGATGAGGCCCACAGCATTGGAGCAGTAGGGAAAACAGGTAGAGGTGTTTGTGAGCTCTTGGGAGTAGATACAGCTGATGTAGATATCATGATGGGAACATTTACCAAATCATTTGGATCATCTGGGGGATATATAGCAGGATCCAAGGTTTGTTTTTTTTGCTCTGTCCTTATACTTTCAATCGGTTGAACAATGCGTGGTGTAATCTAGGTAGACTTTGGTGTATTTACAAAGTTATCTTAAATAAATTATGAGCTCTTTATTGAATTTAATGTGGTCTACTGATGGTGTTATATCCAGGAGCTTATCCAATACTTGAAGTACACTTGCCCTGCTCATCTTTATGCAACTTCAATATCACCACCAGCTGCAGAACAAATAATATCTGCTATAAAGGTCATTCTTGGAGAGGATGGTTCCAATAGAGGTGTTGATAGATACTTCTCTCTCTCTCTCTCTCTCTCTCTCTCTCTCTCCCCTTAATTCTCTTTAGTTTTCTTGGGAATGTGTTTTAATATTGTACTCAGCAAATTTAGGGTTTAACGTTTCTTCTATATATGACCATCATTGAATGAGTTTTTGTTTCCTCGTAGGTGCCCAAAAACTTGCACGAATACGTGAGAATAGCAACTTTTTCAGGTCAGAACTACAGAAAATGGGATTTGAGGTTTTGGGGGATAATGACTCTCCAGTAATGCCAATTATGCTTTACAACCCAGCCAAAATTCCTGCCTTCTCACGGGAGTGCCTCAAGCAGAATGTGAGTCCATCCTGCCCAGTTGTAACATGTACTCCATGATTATAGTTTTCTGTTGGCTCCAAGGAAATTTAAATGATTATTGTTACATACAGGTAGCTGTTGTGACAGTAGCATTTCCAGCAACCCCACTGCTATTGGCAAGGGCACGTATATGCATATCTGCTTCTCATACAAAGGAAGACCTGCTCAAAGCGTTGGAGGTAAGTTGTTGTATAACTTGGGGTGGTGGACATATCCATTCTTGGGCTTCGTGTGTTAAGTGCATGCAACTTCCTGATGCTATAGTTGCAAGTATTCCGTTTTAATGTGAGAAAACTTGTGCCCTGACATTTTGTTGGGGTTTGATTCTTTCAGGTATTTGGCAGGGTTGGGGATCTGGTGGGTATAAAATACTTCCCGGCAGAACCAAAGAAGCTGCAGGAAGAAGAAAGGTTGCTCAAGTTGGAGTGATTAAGAATTAATGAAAGAGGGGATGCCTTAGGCTTGATTCTTGAAATGTCATTCGTGAGCTAAGAAGTCGGGGAGGCTGGACTCAGAGTGTAGGATAAATGATGTCGTAGTAGGCATGTCTGTAGTTTGTGATTTAAACTTGCGGTGGTGGTATACTAGTATCATTATCATATCATCTGCCCTAAGCTAAGCTGTAATATGTCGTATTCTCTAGTTTATACCAAGTAACTACCAAGGTCTGTTCTGTTTCTGTACCCTTGCTTCCATGTAGGGGGGTGTATTCAATTAGGATTTTAATAGATTGTAATCACATGATTTTAATGTAATGGATTTCAGCAAGATTTGTAATTACAAGATTTTACTTATGATTTTAATAGATTGTAATTACATGATTCTCTTATGATTCACTTAGGACTTTTTTGTATTCTCCAAAGAATCAAAAGATTTGCTCTAGGATTTCATATGAAATAAAAATTATATAATAACATGGATTAATCATGCCACATGGATAAATAACCAAATGATAAAAGTAATAACAATAACGTCATGTAGCAACTAGACATGGCTTAACGCAAGGAAATTTTCTAGTGATGGACTTCTTCTAGTCATTCCACCGTCCACTATTTATTAGTATTATATAAAAAGAAAGATAAGAAAGACTAGTTTAGATCAAAACAAAGCTCAATAGTTATTTGAATCGTCATTCTCCATTTTTTACAAAAGTAATAAAAATATATTATTTCATAAAATAATGAGAAATGACGATTCTACAGTTTGTAAAAACACCAATAACTGTTTGATGATTCAAATAATTGTTTTTGAAACTGTGTCATTTCTCCAGTTTCAAACATACAGTTTTTACAACACAGATAAGAAATGACGATTCAAATTAGATCAAAACTGTAGAATGACAGATAAGAAAAATAATATTTCATAAATAATACTTCATAAAATAAGAGAAATCATTCCTAAAGAACGAGGCAGTGCGCAACCAAAAACACCAACTATCAATCTTTACAGATTGGTTTCTTCTTCTTTGTCTGTTCCACAGCAAAGCAACACAGATAATACAAATAGAGACAAAAAAAATGGTCTGATAGCATATAAAAGAACAAGCATGTGAAGAGACAAAAAAGATGAGAACCAACGTGAGAATCAGATGTAATAGGGTGTGATTTTTTATGGGGTTTGGTATTTATATCACCCACTGAAAAGTCTCACAGAATACATCATTTAATGAAATACCTCAAAATCGGTAAGTTTTTTAATACCACCGTACTTTTTCTAATCTTTTGAAAGTCCTTATTGAATACCACCAGACTTGCATTAATGATTTTAAAATCCTAATTGAATACCATCAGATTTTTATTGATTACTTAAAAATCATAATTGAATACCACTAGACTTTTAAGCTTAAAAAAAATCTATTAAAATCCTAATTGAATACACCCCCCTACCCCGTTTTTGTTCATACATGTCTCGGGTGGCTGGGGAGGGATGGTATTTCACTCTTCTTTTTTCTTTTCTTAATAGTTTTTTTTAAAAATTTATTTAATTGAGTTTCTCTTCTCTCTTTGTATGTATGAGTTGTATCAATGCAGCTTGGTTTTTTTAAATACTTATTATTGTTTTAGAATTGGACTTTTCGTCAGAAAGTTATAATGGTATTGAGCAATTTGTTTTTGAGGTAGGTGTGAAAATGTGTCACCCCTCCGAGTCGATGGTTATTTATTGAATGAACTCCTCCAATTCCAAGGTGGAAATTTCCTGTGATAACGGACAACTGAATATCTACATAAATTTGAATCCCCCGCCCCCCAAAAACAAAGAAAAAACACAACGTCAATTAAATTATTTTTGGAGAATATTAGCAAATTGCACGTTATTCACCAGTCTAATAATTAGTGTCGACTTCCTAAAAAAAAGAAAAAACAGTGTCTGAACTGAAGTCTTCGTTTAGGTTAGGAATTCAGAGAGCAGAGTCCGCAAGTAGACTTGAGAGAGAGATGCTAATTGCTTCATTTATTCAACGACAAATACGAGCACCTTTGCATGCCGTCCAGGTGGCAGCGGAAGCTTACTTGCAAAGGTAACACAGTAATAACGGGCAAAAAGAAAAGAGGGTGCTTTTTATTATTATTTGAATATCTCTATTCTCTAGTAAATGACCCACTGGAACGCGAATGAGATTAACAGGCGTAAAATTCGGAATCAGATGGAGAAGTTAATCCTTAGACGTACATCTTCATATAGAAAAACCACTGAATCCGTGGGTATTAATTACTTAAGGTTGATGTGAAAAGAAAGTAGAAAAGCCCATGGTATGAGTATTACACCCAAAACTCTCCTCTTATTTCCCTCCCCCACCCCACCATGTATATTACGTAGAGGTCTTGTTCGTCTGGTTTGGTTTCCATCACATGAAACAAGGAAAGAAAGAAGAGAGAGAGAGAGCAGAGCCCAATATATAAGCCCAAAAATGCCATTGATTTCAGTTGCATGGAGAGTCAGAACTTTTGCAACAGCTGGAGCTTCATCTCAGACCAGCTTTGTTGTCTTGAGCGTCCATCCGTCACTTGTCTCTTGGCCATTCTACCCACTACCACCCCTCCCCCTCCCCCTTCCCCTCCCTCTCCCTTATCTCCTCCCTCCTCTAAGTATGCTCCGCTGGCTCCACACTTCTCAACGCTAACCCCAACCTCCACCCTACCCTTAACCACGGTTTATAAACTCAACTCAGCTCAACCAAACCAAGAGCGCCCATGAATACATATGCAACATTTGTCATCCAAACCAGAACAAGAGGTCCTCTATTGTAAATTCTGATCACCCAAACCCTAAATCTGCCTTTTTCTTTTCTTCCAAATCCCACTACTCTACTGATCATTAATAATGTACCCATTTGCATTTGCATTTGCACACAAATTAATAATGACAACGCCAAAATTAAAAAGGAGAGAGAGAGAGAGAGAGAGAGAGAGAGAGAGAGCAAAGGAAAGCAATATACATATATACATATGACTGAATGCAGGTTGCACAAATGTCACTGCAAAACCAAGGAGGCAGCAAAAACCCTTACCAAAAATAGCAAAAGAGAAATAGAAGAAAAGGTGCCTCTACCTCCACAACCACCCACTAGATATGCGAGAGAGATTAGAATTCTCTTTCCCATAGCTAGCCCCCACCCATTTCGCGATTGCCGAGCGTCCTTCACTTGCTAGTTTTCGATCTGCACAAGCACTGATCAAGAAACCACAGCCACTCTTACTGAATTCCAAGGTGTTTTTTCTCTGTGCTTTGCTTTGCTTAAGTGCCTACCCAAAACCCCATCCAACTTTCTCTCTCTCTCTAGCTGTTTGCTATTTGCTATTTGCTATTAGCTATTAGCTAATGATGATGGACCAAGCAGCAGCTTCTGCAGCAGCTGGCCTAATTCATCATGAGAAAACCGAGGCCTGTGGGTTGAGGGCAGGTGTTGAGGCTGAGCTCGGCCTTGTCACTGCCAAGGGGGACAAGACTTCCTTTCACGGGTCGGATCGGAGCGGCTCCATCCATGACCATGACGACCTTGTCCATGCTGTGACTAGTTTTGGTGTCCACAGGAAGAAAAGAATGACCAGACAGAGGCGATCATCCATCATCAACCTTCATCATCTCACTTTTGCTTCCTCCACCACCACCTCGCACGTGCTGCCCTCCCTCCAACCCCCCTCCACTCTCCCGCCTGCACGTGTGAGCTTCCTTCCCCCTTCCCTTTCCTAATTCCTACTACCTGATATCTATCTATTATATATGAATTAATGTTCATTATTTTTCTTCAATTTTTTACCTTTCTTTTTTAATTTTAATCAATAATATTTGTCTCATAAATTAAATTATGTTTCTCAGTAGCCTTTTCCTTATATTATTTTCGTTCAAAGATTTCCTCTTTTGTTAATTCTATTGTTGTACTTTTCGATCCATGTCTGACACTGTTCAATCAGATATCTCTAGACACTGGTGTACATGATGGGTACCTTTTGGGCTTGTACGATCTGCTTGATTTTCTTCTCTTCTTTCATTTATTTACAGGGCCCGGATTTTGATTTGATTGATCCATCAATGTGTCTGTCTCTTGTTAAATTAAATTTCACGATTCATTTTTTTAATTTTCATTTGTATTGTTGGTTTCATGGAATTTTTCCGATCTATAATATCCAAGAATTGACTCTTTGTGATGGCATGATCAGGTTGTGCACCAACTCTGTAAATCCAATAATGGATCGTACATTTGAACCTTAACAAATTAATTTGTACATTTTCGAAATGAATCACACCGTCAAACCCGTCCAGTTTATATATAGATTTGGGAAATAATTCCCAATACAATGTTGTCGTATTCGATACGAACATTTTTTTAGTTAAATGACCGTTTGATTGATGAGTTCACCTTTTTAATAGTAACGTTTAGATGTGTGAATCATCGTTGGAGTTATGCATATTTAATACAAATCCCAACTCTAAGTGGACTCCATATTTTAAAGTTCCTAACTGTGCTAATCATAATTTGGTTTGGTGGCATGTTGGTCCAATATGCAGGACAATAGAAAATACTATTGCACTGTCTTGTGAACACTTGCAGCTTGATCACTGTTTCAGTTGTTGCAAATTGATTATGCTGTCTGCCTCAGGACAAGTTTGTTCAATGCATATCTGTTGAGTACAAAATCTAATCGATGACTCTAAACTTAATTAATGTAATGACGATCTCATGCGTGGATCTGGATGCTTCAGGTTATTGATCCAACAAGGTTGAGATTTCTTTTCCAAAAGGAGCTTAAGAATAGTGATGTGAGCTCTCTCAGAAGAATGATACTCCCCAAGGTAAGGTTTGATCTAACTAATCTCTGTAATTACTCAAACATTCTGCTGATAATTAGTTCAAAAGTAAGCATTCGCGTTTGCAAATGGCTAGCTAGCTAATAGCTATACATGTATGCATCAAGACTATCATGCTAGCTAAGCTTGTAAAGGAAAAGGTGATCAACGGTTTCGTTTTATATGACAACGGCGAAGTTTGTTTCATTAGGAAAACATGATGAATGTTGTATATTAACATTGGAAAACTTAATTCCAGAAAGCAGCTGAGGCTCATCTCCCTGCCCTGGAATCAAAGGAAGGAATTCCAATCAGCATGGATGACATAGATGGTCTGCATGTTTGGAGCTTCAAGTACAGGTTTAAATTTCCTCTATTTTCTGTTGAAAGAAATTACAGATTGAATGCATGAGTAAGATATACCTTCCTTTAGATATATGTAATGGCCGATGTATTCTTTGTTATTTTCCAATTAAGCAGGTTTTGGCCTAATAACAACAGCAGAATGTATGTACTTGAAAATACTGGTATCCCTTCTTTTCCTTTATCCAGCATCTAGTTATTCTTAGTGTACAGTGAAGTACTTATTACAAATTTCAGAATATCATTCTTGTAATGTTGAATTTTTTCAGGGGAATTTGTTAACGCACATGGCTTACAGCTTGGAGATTTTATCATGGTTTACCAAGATAATCAAAACCAGAATTACGTATGGTGACCGAATTTATTATCCAATTCCAGTTCCTGATATGATTATAAGTGTACATTTTAGCAAGTTTCTGAATACCAATTAAACAGGGATTAATTAAATTGTTCACAATCATACATTGGCAGGTCATTCAGGCTAAGAAGGCTTCTGACCAAGATCATGTGTATGGTGACATAAGCACTATGAACAACGGCGTGAACGATCTCTTCCTTGACGAATCTGAGGCGAACAAGTCGAGTTCGTTTTACATGCCCACAATGGCAATGGATGAAGATACAACTGCAGGCATGTCATTTGTGTATGACACCACCACCTTCTCAAATGACTCTCTGCTTGATTTTTTTGGGGGATCGATGACCAACTATTCCAGAAATGGGCCTCTGCATGAAAGTTTTGGTTCTGTTGAAAACTTGTCCCTTGATGACTACTATTAAGTTATAAATTTTGAAGCATTAGTACAAGGCACTACATGCTTACATGTAAACCTAAACGACCAAGTGGTGGGTCTCACTCTGTTTTTGGTACCC
This sequence comes from Prunus avium, assembly GCF_965620075.1. NCBI lineage: Eukaryota > Viridiplantae > Streptophyta > Magnoliopsida > Rosales > Rosaceae > Prunus > Prunus avium. Next base: position 40,682,647 of record NC_142286.1, read on the forward strand.
TTGTATTTTGGGCATCCTATGCATTAATAAAGGCAACAGCAAGTGTAGAAACTTGTGACATGTACTTGCCCCAATTAATTATTTGTTTAATTTCCAGGACATAATTATAATATCCTTAAATCTCCTAAGCAGTATAAATTATAATCAGTTAACTAATCTATATGCTACAAACTAATTAACCATTTGTATAATTGGAACAAGAATCTAGTTCCTCATCTTCCAGCTTTCTATTATTTGCTGGCATGTAGCTGCAGTTTCCACCTGGGACACATATATTTGTCTTCATCTGGCTTAGCCTCAATAATGTGGACCAGACAAACAAATCTCCATCACTCATAATTTTTCACTGTTGTTTGAGGAAGGCAGCAGTTATGAGCCTCTTTTCCATTCAAATGCGCAAGTTGCCCGTCTAGCTCAGTTGGTAGAGCGCAAGGCTCTTAACCTTGTGGTCGTGGGTTCGAGCCCCACGGTGGGCGAACATTTTACCGCGGTGTTTTTGCTATGTTATTTATTTTTACCGGGGTTTTTTTTGGAATGACCGGCAACATTTACCAGTTATGGATGAGATGGCTTGAGCTGATTGGTCAATATTAGTTACTACATAATATCTATGGGAGATAATTACGAATTGGAAAAGAAAACTAGAAATCTACAGAAAATAAAAGGAGGAGGAGAAAGCAGAGCCGAGAGAGGGAGTTCGGGAAGTGAGGGGCGAGTACAGAGAGAGCTGAAGAAGGAAGACAAGAGAAAGGTGTGCAGTTTTAAGTCGGTTGTGTTGAATGGCAAGCAGGTATTGGGTGGTGTCTCTGCCGGTCCAAAACTCGGCGTCGTCTCTATGGAACCGCATCCAGGAACAAATCTCCAAGCATTCCTTCGATACTCCCCTCTACAGAGTACTGCTCTTTCTTGTTTCCTTCGTTTAATTTGCAAGATCTGATGCTCTCTCTTAATTCTTTCTGGTTATATTATCATTTCTACAGTTCAATATTCCTAATCTCCGTGTTGGAACCCTGGATTCTCTTCTCTCCCTCAGCGACGATCTCTTGAAGGTATTAATTTGGACTTCTACAACTTGTTTGTTATCTCTTCCAATGCAAATTTCTTGACGTTTTATCCGCTTCTGTAGAAACTACATAGAACGATAATGATTGATCTCTTTATCTTTTCAAATGAAATTTTTCGCCATTCCATTGCAAATTTTTCATTGCTTCGATCTGTTAATTTCGGTACTAATTGCGTGCTATTTGGCAATTTGCAGTCAAACAACTTTGTAGAGGGTGTTTCTCACAAGATCAGGCGCCAGATCGAGGAACTGGAGAGGGTTTCAGGCGTGGAGAGCAGCGCACTCACTGTCGATGGTGTACCCGTTGATTCATACCTTACTAGGTATTGAATCACAGTTCAATTCAATGAGATCAAATATGGACTTAGGATGTTTGGCTGCGGATCATGAGTGATCTCTGTGTTTGGGTATTGAATTTTGGGTTTTTGTTATGATGGTAGGTTCGTTTGGGATGAAGCCAAGTACCCTACAATGTCGCCTTTGAAGGAGGTCGTAGACAGCATTCATGGTCAAGTCGCAAAGATTGAGGATGATCTCAAGGTAATCCTTCACCCTTTTTTCTTTTAAGCATCAGTATGTTAGTTTACGATAAAGTTATTGGTTGATAAACTGTTACCACTACTCAATAATACATAGTCAGTCATTGTAGACATTTCTTTGTTGTGCTTAGCTTAGAGGACACAAGCTGCTGCTGATTAAGGACACAATTGATTGAAATAACCATGAATGTGTTGCTGGGGAGTTGAACTAATATAGTTAATGGTTGTCAGCCTAGTTCCTCCAGTCTCTCCCCATAGAATCACTTCTGAAAGGCTTTCTTTTCTTTAGTTTGTTGCCTTAACAACTAAACTTAATGATAATATGAAATGTTTATACATTTAGGCCATGAATCTTTCCCAGAAGAATAAATCACTATACATTATGTGCCTCTCATGTTAGGTTCGCGTAGCCGAGTATAACAATGTCCGCAGTCAACTTAATGCTATCAACAGAAAGCAGAGTGGAAGGTATAATTATTCTCTAAGTTTAATAATTGCAATTGCACGGGATATTTTGCTCTGATTCTAATTTTACCAATCTCTCGGGCCTTTTCAGCTTAGCAGTCCGTGATCTTTCCAATTTAGTGAAACCAGAGGACATCATTACCTCAGAACATCTAGTGACCCTCCTTGCAGTTGTTCCCAAGTATTCTCAGAAGGATTGGCTATCAAGCTATGAGACCTTGACTAACTATGTGGTATGATTGTTTCCCACGCCATATCTTTCTGCTTCAACTGTTACAGACACAAGGTTTTGCAGTAGGGTGGTGAAAGTTGATCAACTTGTCCATTGTATCTTTCAAAGTTTTGAAATAAAAGCTAGCACAGTGACTTCTTATTTATTTTAGCCTTCTTGCTTCAGTCTTATTGATCATGATAAGCATTTTTCAGGTCCCTAGGTCCTCTAAGAAGTTATTTGAAGATAATGAATATGCACTTTACACTGCAACACTGTTCAATCGGGTCGCAGATAATTTTAGAACAAGTGCTCGTGAAAAGGGGTTCCAAGTGAGTATTTCTGTACATTCTGTTTTGCTTTTTCCATGAACGTGCAAAACTAATTCTTCTTTACCATTTATGCAATATGAAATTACCATTCCTGAGAAATGTGTCTGGATTAGAGATGCATAAATTGCCCAAATATGCTAATTCCTTTCTTTTACTGAGTAAGGAGAAACCTTATTACTGACTTGTGTTTCTTTATCATGTCATTCAGATTCGTGATTTCGAATACAGTTCTGAAGCACAAGAAAGTCGAAAGCAGGAGTTAGAAAAATTGGTGCAAGACCAAGAAAATTTAAGAAGCTCCCTTTTGCAGTGGTGCTATGCCAGCTACGGAGAGGTAATTTTTTAGTTTAATTTGTTTATCATATTTATAAAGTGAGGAAGATTATGATTTAATCTGGAAAAATGGTTTTAGGGGGATTTATGAACTAATGGGAAGAAAAAAAAAGTTCAAGGTCACCTGCCACTGGTCATGCAATAAAAATATAGCGACATTGTGGCACCATAGGTGATGTTGAGTGATCAGGTGGTATTAAAATTGGGTGTCTATCTAGTAATCTTAAGTTAAAGATGCCTGTTATGGCCTGATCTAAGTAGCTTCTATACATGATGCCCGCATTTATTTTCTATGTGGCTCAGTTACAATTTTCCCATAATTGTTCTTAGGGCTAATTTGGCATTGCTGTGCTTTTAAAAAAAACTGTTTCTGCTGTGATGCGAGAATAAACAGCTGTGAAATGAAGTAGTGAAGTGTTTGGTAATCTATATTTGTAAAAGTGCTGTGAGTATAAAAAGCAGTGTCATGGCGTTTGGTAAACTTTTTTCTAGAAGTGCTGTGACTGTATAATGACCAAAAAGGGTATGATATTGAAAATGATATTTATGTTGTTTTACAATACATTGACAATTTTTTATAATAATCTTAATAGTAATATACAATTATTAAAATAAAAAACTTGAGAAGGAAAAAGGCCCTTTTTCTCCTTTTCCTTTTTCTCTCAATTTTTATTCTCCTTTTTTCTTTTCTCTCGACCCTTTTTCTCCATTCTTCTATCTTGGCAAGGAATTAAATAAAAACTAAAACAGTAAATAAAAATAAATAAATAAAACAGCCCTTTGTTTGGGAAAAGTGATATTCATTCAACAAACCAACAGCCCCAAGCACATCAACAACCCAGAAAGAAACCAAAAACTAAGCCAAACCAGAAAGAAACAAGAAACCAGAACCACCTATTTCCCTTTCAACTCACAACACAACCCAATTCGACGGACCCCACTTCATTTTCGTCTTCCTCTTGTTTTTTTTCTCAGAACTCTTCCTCTTCCTCTTGCTCCCGTATCCCGCGATTTCAAATAAATCAAGAAAGGGGGTCAGCCACATGAATAATAATAATAAAGGATGTGGGTGTTTAGGGCGGCTGTGGTAAGAACCCACAAGAAAATTGGTTCATGGAACCAAGAAAGAGAAAGAATTGAAAGAAAATGTGAGAGAAGAGATTGAGTGGAAAGATGGGAAACTAGAGCTTCTGGAAAAGACCTTGTGAAGAAGATGAAGGGTAAAGTATGCAATCTCTAAAATTTATAAGGGTATGCTGGGTATTTGAAAAGTTCATTAATTGGAACCGGCTGCTTGTGAAAAAACAACTTTGAGAAGCAGCCTCCAACCTGCTTCGAAAAACTGCTGTGCGGGACCCGAGATTTTTAAATAAGCGGATGTTGTTTTGGTTTACCAAACGCTTTGAGGCTTAAAATTTCTGAAATAAGCGGCTTCTTTTGGCCTCACCACAATGTCAAACGGAGCCTTAGTTGAATTATTATTCTATTTATCATCATACATTGCGTTATTGTTGTATCATGCTTTCTTGTATTCTCTTATGACAGATTTTGGAAATTTCTTACTGAATGTACAAGTTTCTCGCATGCAGGTTTTCAGCTCCTGGATGCATTTTTGTGCTGTACGTGTCTTTGCAGAGAGTATTCTGAGATATGGTTTACCACCATCTTTCTTGGTAAGAAAGTTCTCATTTTTGGTCCAAAATAATAGTGTTCTCATTTTCTGTCACTCGTTTACGACCAAGCACTTTTGACTAACCAGTGGATATTGAAATGATATTTCAGGCATGTGTCTTAGCTCCGACTACAAAAAGTGAGAAGAAAGTACGTTCAATCCTTGAAGGGTTGTGCGATAGTGGTAACAGGCAAGTCCATAAGCTTTACTTACGTTTGCGGCATAGTAAGGGGGAGCCTCAACTCTTTGATGACAATACTAGTAAAACTGAATTAACCAATTGTAGATGAAGATGACTTTAGGACGCTTGTTGACTCCTAAGAGACCTTTTTATGTGATATGCTGTTTGCATTAAGCTTAGTTCTCTGACGTTGCTTCCTTGTGTTACAATGCAGTACCTTCTGGAAAACTGATGATGAAGTTGGGGGAGGGATGGCTGGTCTAGCAGGCGACGCGGATGCACATCCATATGTTTCATTCACAATCAATCTTGTTTGAATGGGCGCAAGATTGTCCTTTCAGTTTCGCAATCTGAATCTGAGTATTCCTTTACACAACAATAACAGGGGAGCGGGGTATTTGTATATTGGCATTGATAGCTATATTCTTTGTTTATTTACTTATAATTGCTGCTTTGAGATTTTCCGTGAGCGTTTATTGGGAGGTGAACTCTACTGGGATGTTCTTTCATCTCAGAACTTTCTAGTAGTCTTTTGTTTTGGTACTGAAGACTTGTAGGTTTTTTTTACTCATGATATCTGTAGAGCATGAAACCGATTTTCTTGATGTACCTCATTTTTATAATTATTTGAAAGATATGATGCAATAAATTTTTTGGGTTCTCCTCATCTTCGAATAATTTGGAGACCGCGTTTAGCTCAACCAAGAAGTCGGGATGTTATTTTATTTTATTGCTCACGGGCAAAACAACGAGCATATATTTCTGGCTAATACAGAGTTACACTCAAGATTTATGTTAAATATATATTTTTGTTGCGAAGTTGAGTTAATTTACTGAACCTTTCATTTAATCGAAGTAATGGAAGCAACTCAAAGAACAGTTATTATTATACTCGGAAAATAACATTTTATATGTCTAAGTAACTAATCATCACACGGACGCTCTGATTACCTTTGGGCCAACAATAGAACATAAAAATTTAAACTTCAAATCAAAACCCAGAAGATGGTCTCAGGTAAAAGAAAGAAAACCCAAAATCCTTGTTGCAATGCTATGATAGAAAACTATATATTTACAAATAAATAATAATAAAAAGATTGCAGGATGAAAACGAAATATATAGAATGCAAGATTGAAAGAACCAAACTCGGAATAAGCCTGAAATGAAGAGTATCTAAATGAAATAATAATCGTATACAGGCATAATTCCCATGCCTACCGATAGCCGAAGAACATATCCCATCTAACATTATTTTTTGTTGCCTATTCTTGACAGGGGGAAGACACCTCCTCACTCCTAACATCAAATTTCAAATTCATCTCTGATCTAACTACAAATACGTCTTTTAAAGAGGATGAGAGCAAAACCATCCCCCGAAAATCAGACAAGTCAAAAAAGGAAAAACTGGGATACAGGTTCCGGATGTAAATGACATAAAAATCCCCACTTGCTTAGAAGCCATTTTAAGTATAACTTCCGCAATCCTATGCTTATTTAATTCCTATGACAAACTTTCCAGTTTCAAAAACAACAAAGTTGATGAGATTGATCACCCAGCGGATTACACCTTAGCAAGCTCTGTGGCAGCAGCAACAGGAGGAGGGGCACCACCAGTTGTTGGCCTGAAAATACATACACCAATTCCATAAGATTTACCTAACAGTTCCTTAAATCAACTAGTGACAAAGCAAACAGTTGCGGGAAGGAATAACTTACAGCCCGACAAAAACTTTGAATGCATCATAGATTCCCCACTGAGCTCCAGTAAGAGTTCCAATCATGACAATACGAAGAGGAAGCCCACGGGTAAAGAGACCGACCAACCCAATCTTCTTCACAGCCTGAACAAGGAGAAACCAAAACAGTCAAAACAAAACAATGAAGATGTACTACAACAAACATTATCCAGAAACCATAGCAGCACTCACATCACCAACTGTTGCCCCTTTGGCATTGTTGAGAAAAGAGACAAGATTGTCAGCAGGATGAGAAACAATAGCACAGAAAACACCAGCCACGTATCCTCCAGCAAAACTCACACCAAGCTGCAAAGATTTGGAGCACTGGTCCTTAGGTCTAGGGATGGCATATTTATAGAGCATCTCCACAATGGCCTCGAAGGAGGCAAACTTCATCATTGTGTCTGCAGGAAAAAACAAGTAGATCAGTAATCAAGTAAAAGCAATTTTGTGCTAAAGTAAAGCATAGTATATAGCTTCAAGATCATAAAACTGCAAGGATACAAATTCAGCACCTATTAGGCTAGTTTCACAAAGAGCTTAAATGGGAAGTTCTAACAGAAAATGTAGCATATAATAGGCCATAGGCTGAAATAAACACCACATCAAGACCCACAAACAGCTTCGAGCAAGAAAGTTCTTTTCTATTAAATGATAAGAGGACTACACGAACTCAACTTTGGGCTCAACTCCAAATAAAAAAAGTAAACATGGATCATAAGATTAGATCTTAATTAACATGAATAAAGCTATCTTCTTCTTTTTTTGGCCAGAAAATTCAAGGCATTTACCTAATGCTTAAAAAAACCACGAATGCAACAATTAGATCTCCTGACCCCAATAGATTACTCTCCAGACAATACTCGAACTCAGGAAAGCATGGAAGTGGAAAAGAAAGAACAAAATTCAAACTTCAGAGTAGTAAGCATGACCATAGAAATAGGAGATTCTCAAAACTACAGTTTTCAAGTTTGTGGAGACCAATTGCATCCTCAAAATTACCACTTTCATTTTTAAAAAGGGTTCCCTGTATGGTGCATACAGTACCATGGAATACTCCTTCCAAATCATACAGAAATATGTTAAAGCTGTATTTAACACAAGTAGACAATAAAGACGATCATGTGTTCCCATATTTCTAACTTACATGGAATTTGACGACCCCATAGAGGAACAATACCCTTGTACAACCTGCAATGGAAAATTATTCACATGTTAATCTTAACAACAGCAGCTTGTTTGAAACCCAAAGGAACAACTCATGCATCCATGTGTGTTGCAGAGCATAAATATTGAAATGATGATGCAGTAAAACATACCCAAGAGCACCTTCAGACTTGATAAACTTAGGAAGTCCATCTGACAAACCTCTAGCAAATCCAGGTTGAGTTTGTACCCTGACCTTGACTGCTTCAAAGGGGCAAAGCGCAACATCTGCAATGACCTCAGCAGATGCAGAACCAGCAAGGTAGATTAAGGTTTTGTACTTGGCAGAAAACTCTGGTCCGGCAAGGTCAGCGTAGTACTTCTTGAAAAACTCATAGAATCCAAACTTGCAGGCACCCTGAGCACTGTAACCGAGGAAGGTAGGCACCCATCCCCTGAAGAAGCCCTTGGCGCCCTGCTCCTTGAGTAGAACTCCAAAACCAGATGATATGCTTTTGTACTTTGCTGGGTCAATCTAGAAACACAACAATTAATATCCACAGCGTCAATTAAATTATCTACATCCGCCACTAAGTGTAGTGAGAAATATGTTAGTTACAGATGTCTTTGATATGATAAACAAAATAAAGATTGAAGTTAACAGAACAAACATCTTACATTCAGAACATTACAAAGCGAACTAACTAAATCAAACGATCAATATAGAGTGGCAGGTTGAAAGCAATCAATACAGAATGAGAATGAAATGAATCAATCGAAGACATAGAAAATAGAAGGAAAAAAACAACCAATGGTTAGCGGGGAAAATCATGAGTGGAGAATATTAATTAAATAAAAATCTCTAAAACTGTGCAAATTCATTGAAAACTAGATCCAGTTCAGATCATGATGCAGTGGAATTAAGGACCGAGATATTCAAAATTAATAGCAAATACGTGAGAACAAATCGCAGACCTAAGCAGACAAAGAACTTAGACAGAATATACGGATGAATACATAGACAAATGAAATGTAACGAGCACATACGAAGATAAAAGACCGCAGATCTAATCAGGTAGAATGAGTTGTTGTATGATAAGGATATCAAATCAAAATAAAATCAGAGATAGAAACTTGGAGATGAAAAGGCGAGGGATCTGAAGAAAAGAGGACCTGCATATTGCATTTGACGAGGTCAAGAGGAGTGACGGCCATGTGAGTGAGACCACAGCTGAGGATCCCTCCAAAAGTACAGGCAGCGTAGAAGGAAGGCGAGTACATCTCGATCTTCTTGGAGGGCTCGCTCGGCGACGGAATGACCAGGCCCTTCCTGGCCGACGCTCCTTCGACGTTCACATTGGAGGTGAAGCCGCTAGGCCTGGCATGGAGCATCTTCTCCAGCGCTAGAGTTTTGGTGGACGATGAGGAGCTGTAGAGGAAGCTAGGGATCAGAGACTCACGCGAGTGTTTATCTGAAAGAGCCATGAGAGAAACAGGAAGTGGTCTGATTTGTCTAAGATTTGGGAGTTAAGAAGGAAGAAGAGGAAGGACCTTGAGATTTAGAAGCAAGGGAGAGGGAGAGAAAGGGAAAGGAAATGAAATGAAAGAGAGAGGTTTTCTCTCCCAAACTCTCGCTGCCAGATGCTTTGTTAGAAATGGGGTTCTCCTCTGCCTTTTGATTCCGGTTTTTGCTATGGTCCAGTGCTCAACCCTCGCATCAATTCTATGAGATGACCCTGTCGATTTCGTTTAATTACGATTCTGCCACCTTAGTGCTGCTGACCTTTCGCTGGTCTCTCACTCTGACTGAGCACATTGGGCCCGGCGGCCCATGAAAGTAGGGCTTTGGAACATGTTGACTCTGAAATCCCACCCTTGTTTTGTTTCTCAATTATAAATTTGCAGTTGTGACCAAAAAAGAATTATAAATTTGCAGTTGTGACAAAAAAAGAATTATAAATTTGCAAATGTGAATTATGCCAATTGATATGGTTAGCGTGTTCGCTTCTTTTGGGCTAAATTTTCCTCGTAATTAGAATAGTTTTGTATATGAAAATTGTCAAAAAAGAAAGAAAGATGCATTCACCTACAATTTTCGCTTGTGTATATTCAAAGAATTTTAGTTAGGTAAGTTGTTTGAACATAGCAATATATAAATGATATTTGTGTGTATGAGAAAGGAGTTGTAAATGGTAAGAAGGTGGCTTTTGTTATGTCGTCCTAGTGTGAACAACGGTTATAGAAACAGCCTCAACAATACCAAGAACCAACCCATGGGGAGCTGGAATCGTATATTCGTAGGCATATCTCGGGGAAATCAATACAGAATATGGTCTTTCAATTTGGCAATTTCCAAACTTCAGTTTCGTTGTAGACGACTACTCAAATTTCCTTTTCCATAAAGAGAAATTTTCTTACTTACTTTCCTTTCTAGTTACCCCTCCATATATATATACAAAAGAGAAAAATACAAAGTCAACAAAAGCCAGCATAAATTTTAAAAAATGAATAATAATAATAATAATAAACAAAATAAATCATGTGAAGATTCGAATAGAAGATCAAATCATAATTCAACAATACCAAAAACCTCATTCATTTGCTTCCCACTTCTAGCATTCATTAGCAGCACCAGAAATAACACAAGAGCTGTAGAATGTCTGAAGATTCAGAATTAGAGGATTTGGTTCCTATCCTGATACTGTTTCTCTGAATCATGTGGTCGAAGGTGAAACTGCAAAATGAGAGAGCTCTTCAAGAACTAGAACCTTCATTGCCTTAATAAGCCATCTTCTCAAGCATGATCATTATGTCCTTGGTAGAATAGTGGTTTGTGGTTTCAGGACAAGAATCCTAGTTTACATATATAATTTACTGTCTTCTGTTCATTGAAAAACATTTGTATCACAAGTGGCATTCAGTCTCACCAAAACTGAAGCAAAATATATGAAGCCCATTCCTAATAAGCCGTTCTTTCAATCAATGCCTATGATAGCTGCAGTTCTGCATTGCTATGATTCTTAACACCTTATCAATGCCTAAGGCCGTTTATCAAGCCAATATTGCTTATCAATCCAAACTTTTAACAGAGCCATCACCAATAATCTCCGCAAGAACACAACCCATCCCTAAAGTGATGAAATCGCTTTGAATCTCTGACCACAATTTCCCGATTAACGACCTTGGAAAGCAACTTAATAACAGTGTGACAATCAGCACAAACTCGAAGATTCTTGATTATCTGAATTGTTGTACCAGGTACAGAATTCATGATTCCAAAGGCAACAGCCAGCTTCTCACTATGAACTCTAACAACCATTTCCTTCTCTTCCTCATCAACATCGTGTAGAACTGAAGTCACATTGGGTGCATAACCAACTTCTAGCAGCTTGATAGTTAGTTTTTCCAGATACTCATAAATCCTCTCATGTTGAGGATGCTCTCTATCTCCAACTAAAAATAAATGAACCTTACCTTTCAGTTCGACCAAACTAAATCCAGGAGGTTTAACCAACCCACGATTCTTCATGAGCACTCTCATCCTCTCGACATCTTCCCATCTTCCGGCATCAGCATATATATTTGAAAGCAAGATGTAGTACCCGCAGTTATTTGGGTCCAACTCAAACAGTTTTCTAGCAGAAATCTCTGCAAACATCACATTTTTGTGTATCCTGCAAGCCCCAAGAAAGGAACCCCATACTACACAGTCTGGTCTCACCCTCATTCCCTTTATTAAATCATAAGCCTTGTTAAGATCACCCGAACGCCCAAGAAGATCAACCATGCACCCATAGTGCTCAATCCCAGGTTCTACACCAAATTTGTGGTTCATGGTATTAAACCAATACCAGCCTTCTTTTAGTAGACCTGCATGACTGCAAGCATTTAGAAGCGACACAAATGTTATATAATTTGGTTTGATGCCATCCCTTATCATGTTGTAGAAGAGTTCCAAAGCTTCTTTGGCACGGCCATGCATTCCATAACCTGCAACCATGGCAGTCCATGTCTTGACATTCTTCTCATTTGTGAACTCAAATGCCTTCCTTGCCATGTCAACTTTTCCACATTTGCAATACATGTCGATAATAGAGGTAGACACTATCACATTCTCTTCCAAGCCCATTTTTAGAACCTATACAAAAAAGACCGAAGATGGCAGAGTCACTTAACTTTTTCTTTTCATTTGTAACACAATAAACTGTAACAAACCAAAGCTGTAACACACATGATGATTAGTTGAGAGGTTGCAGTAATACCTTATTATTCTACAGAATGCAAAATTATGTGCTTGACAGTAATTCAAATACCTGATCATGTATAGACTTCCCAACCAGCAGAGGCCCAGAATGCGCACAAGCTATTAAGAGAGCTGACAACGTCACCGCATTGTAGTGGAAGTCACCATCCTCTACCATGCCATGGAAGACTTCCAATGCCTCGGAAGATAATCCACTTTGTGCATAGGTTGCGATCATGGAGTTCCAAGAAACCAAGTCCTTTTGAGACATCCCATCAAACACCTTCCTAGACAGACTGGGATCGCCACATTTGGCGTATGCATCCATCAAAGTATTCCCAACACATAAATCCTCATCAAAACCCTTCTTCACCACCAACCCATGAACACATTGTGTAAGTCCCTTCCTGGATACACGAGAACAGGCCGACAAAACAGAAACCACAACAACAGGGTCTAAAGAAACATCCTCATTGTCAATTTCCTCAATCAACAAGTCCTTAAAGAGAGACAAGGCTTGGTGGGCATGGTCGTTTTGGACACAGCCGGTGATCATGGAGGTCCAAGAAACCACATTTCTGTGAGGAATTAGATCGAACAGTGTCCATGCATCGGATAATAGGCCGCACCTGGAGTACATATCAATGAGGGCAGAGGAGACAAAAAGGTCGGACTCAAAGCCGAAGACCAAAGCCTGCTGGTGAGCTTGCTTGCCGGAGTGAAGATCGAGCAAAGCTGAGCAGGATTTGATGGCACAAGGGAAGGAGGAGCGGGTTGGTCTGAGAGAGAGTTTTCGCATGGAAGAAAATGCTCGGAGGGCTTCGACAGAATCACCGCTCCGAGCCAAGTCGGCAATGACTGAGTTCCAGGAAGAGACATCGTTTTTGTCCACGTATTTGCTGAACCAGGTAGTGAGGTTGGGGTTGACTACTGAAACTGAATACGGCCGTCTGTTGATGAAATAAAAACTCGATTTTGAAATCTTCATTCATTCATTCATATGCATTCATTTTTGTTGGTGCTTTTGATTCCCGCTAAGCAAGCAAACAAGTTGAATGTGGGATGTTGTTTGCCAAGCAACTCTCTATCCTTTCATTCTCTTGGCTTAAGTTGGTAAGTTTCAAAAGCGTATTATGATTATGACTGAAGAAGAAGAGTCCGTTAACTTATATTTCATTGATATTCTAAATTTTTTCTGGAATCAACTTATCAAGAAATTCAAGTTTTCATAAGCCACGTATTAATTAATTAATTAATTAATTATTGTAACCTCAAATGAGGCTGCTGAACTGAACTGAACTGAACTGAACTGAACTGGGCAAAGTAGTTTGTGGATAACTTAGAAAAGAAACCAAAATCATCGCAAGTCAACACACAGAAACCTGTGTGTGTGTGATTCAGCATTCAGGTGCAAATTATTATTACAAGCCCTTGTTCTGCTTCTGAAATCCTATCCTATCGTAGCTAATAACAAACAGCTCTGGCATTAATTGTACAAGTCGATGGAGTACGTAGTAGTTAAACAAGATTTACAAACAAAGTAGAAAGGGCTGCAGCATATATTGCAACAAGAGCACACCCGCGGTTGAAGTCGGCGGATGAATTAACCTTCCCCACAAACTCACCTGAGCTGGGCACTGCCACTGCCACTGGTGCAAATGCCTCAGAAGTAGGAGAAGTAGGGAAAAAGGAGGACATGTTGTTGTTGGGTGCATTCCCATATGGTAAAACGGCTGGAGAAGCTGAAATGGTTGGCGTTGGCACACAATGCCTAAAACTAGCAAAGAGGATGGCTATGCCTAAAACTGCATACAATTTCTTCATAGGAGGAGCCATGGCTAATATTCTCCGAGAGATTTTAGCTCAACTGGACTGAAGTACTGGACTGAACTGGACTGAGGCTTCAAGCCTTCAATTCAATATATAGTATTAGTAAGATAAGAGAGACTGGGAATTTGGGTGTCTCTGGCTCTCTGTCTGTCTGTGTGACCGACTGTTTGCTGGTGCAGTGAAGTCACGGGATGGACAGTGACAGTTTTAATTGCTGCTCTCTTACTCTTACCCTCCTCCTTTATTCTCATTTATTGGAACCTTTTTGTTTCTCGTCATTCATCTGTCTCTCTGTCTCTCTGTCTCTCTGTCTCTGTCTGTCGGTATGGTTATGGTATATATTAAAAACTAGCACAGATTCTATGCTGTCTTAACATTTGTTCGGTAAGTAATTAGAGACCTCAGGCTATACATGTGTTTGCGCTTCAAAAGACGACTACTAAATCTGTATTTCTATTATGAATCAAATAAGATGGTGAAATAAGGAAGAAGATGATAAATCAGATGAAAATGCAAAAATCTATCCAAGTTCTGAAATTAGGAAGCAGCTACTAGCTACCTTAGCTAGGCTTCTTCTTCTCACTCAGCTCTTAAATTTTTGGCAATGCGATCCGATCCGCATCTTTCGGCTGCCTTCCGTAATCTCACCATCGCGTCATCCCATGTGAGTTGTGAACTTGTGACCCACCTGTCTTGTCTCATACTCTACTTTGTGAGTTTTTGCTTTTGGCTAAGACTAAAAACTTAAAAACTTAATAAGAGAAGAAAATTACAACACGAATCCCGATTCCCGAGTACAACCCAGTCCTACGCTGGAGACAAGACTAGCAATAGAGATAGAACCACTGTGCCATGCCATGGCTTCGGTTTTTTTTCTCTCTAACATTGGTTTTACAATTTTTGGCATAAAGATTTTTTTTTTAAAATAATGAAAGGCCAAAGAATCTTCCATAAGAAAAAAAAACACAAAGAAAGGAATTCAAGAGTTATTCAACAAGTACCGTATGGAAGCATATGATCTGAATATGATGATGCATTACATAACATACATGAAACCAGCATAGTGTTAGTGGTCAGTGGTGAATCATGAGATTGTTCCAACTGAGAATGAATGAATAATACATATATATATATAGCATGGAACTCATCAAAGTTTCTGAATTGTGAAAGAGCTTAATTTCTTCCACATACAGGAAATACATGATTTTCACACCATCTCCTGCAAAAGCTACAAATAAAAAGAATCACCCAATACAAGGATCCAACTCCAACCACAATGCTTTCTTCTTCGGAGTTGTAAATCTTGAAATAAATTTAGCAAATGTTACAACAAATGGCGGGGGTGGGGGGGTATATTGCAAATTTATGCAAAATCGTGTTTCCTGACATTCTGATGATGCCGGGTTTTGGCCAATAACTAAAAACTTCACTTTCCCACGAGTCGATATAATGTAAGGATTGACTCGATACTCCAAAACTTTAACACAACTACATAAGCCTGAGGTGTGCAGTATCATTCAACCTTTTTATCTGCCAACCTGTTCTCCATGAATGCTGCAAAACTGTCACCGAGGAATCCTCTATGCAAATCTTATGTGACATTAATGGGCTACATCCAAGGATGCCTGTGAGGAGACACTTGATTGGCACTGCATGACTGAAAATGCCAATACAAGACACAGAAGAGGAGCTCCTGCCACTTAAATCATGTGCGGAACTTTGGTGATTGACTTCCCGAGGGGAAATCTCATCCTCAACCTCCTGATCTCCGGTTGTAGTCACCACTTGTAGCCGGCTCTTACCAGATTTTTTCCTTAAGAGCCCCTGCCGCTGCCTGTGAAGCAGATCCCATTGAGGTGGTGGGAGAGAAGACCCATCTCGGTCATGAATTGAGTTGGTTAAAACATGAGAATTATGGTGTGAAAATCCTTGGCTCTCATTCTGATTGTGTGACGAGAAAGAGAAGTACGCTCTTAACTTTTCAGTAAGCCCCAGAACTGTCCCATTTAAAAATTGAACCATTTGAAACTCCACTTGCCTAAGTGACTCTCCTGATGGTGCAGAGAAATCAGGCTGAACCCTGTCAATGAAGCTCAAAAGTTCAGCTGTGTATATTTCTGACCGGGGGCACCCCTCCCAATCCCCCTGACTCATCTCTGCAAGTGCATCCGACGCTTGTATCTGTTCCACTGGAAAGTTCATTTCCTGCATGATTTTAACTACTTAGATATATGCAAACAGATCTTAAATACCAAAGTTCTGCCATAAACAAATCACATAACAGATATCTTGCATTATCTTTTAGCTGCTCATATGAGGAAATAATATTACAAGGCCTCTTTGTGTCAAGATCGTCAGTTAGAAGCCATTTCTTAGAAGGAAGAAGCCATAACTGTGAAAGATCCCACACTAGTCATGCAACCGAGCCTTTGAGGACAGCAACAGTAGTGATGCATATTAGCATTTATAGCTTCATTACACTCATGAGACAAAAACTTGGCTCGAAGAAGCTTTTGATCCCGACTATGAGTAGTCTTTATATTTACCATTTAGAACTATCGATGGCAATATCTACCAAATTATAGGCTAGCATTATTCCCTTGTAGCTTTCAACCATGTTACTATCCTGCTTCTTATCTTCGAACAGTGAAATAGCTTGGTTGAATGGGGATTGAATTAAATTTTGGGATGGCAAGGGTGCGCTTATGTTGGCCAGGGATTTTCATCAACCACAATCAGCAGCATAATACCAAAAAATAGGCTGCTTGATCATTTTAAGACTTCATCTAGGTTGTTTTATATAGCATTACAGATAGGCTTCAAAACAGATCATCTTCAGCGCATGATCTTCATCTAGGTTGTTTTATTACATAGCATTTTATCACGGTTAATAATCCGTATAGGGCTCTTCCTTTCTTCCACATGAAAACCATCACTAAGAAAGAGACACAGAAGAATTGAAGAGAGTACAACTCAATTTGGGAAAAGAAAATAGACCCTTCAAAAATCCTCGTGGCGTGCATGTAAGGTATGCTCAATTCTATAAAGTCTTGAAATGGTAAATTCAGAATACACATATTAGTATTTTGAAATACATAGCTGGAGGAGATTGAATTGTCCAACCAAAAGAATATATTGATGGACTGGTAATCACTAGTAATAACCAGGAGTGATTTAGCGACTAATGAATACAACCGGAGAGAATAAGAGTCACAAGGAAAACGCATCTTGAGGCAGCCAGATAAATGAAAACACTTTATCCAAGTAACAGAATCAGAACGTATAGGACATTGTGCATATTTCGGATGCATGATCAAAATTCTAAACTAGTAAGCAAGAGAAATATACTCATCAGTCTCCAATGCATAATCAGAATTCTAAACTACTAAGCTGCTCAAGGCTCAAGGAAGACTGATTGAAACAAGTTAAATTGAAAAATACAAAAAGTACCTGACAGACGGAAACCGCCATTGAGCGCGCACGATCCAAAGGGGAGGTGTAAACGGCATTGAAGCTGACCCTCTGGGAATTCAAGAACACCGCTAAGGCCCTGGCTTGCCGCTTCCCATTGGGGGTCAAAGCCGCCTGAGGGCAGCGGCCGCCCACCAAATCGGGCCGCAAATTCAACTCGCACTCGCCGTGACTAATCAAAAAGACCTCCGTCATGAAGCGGTCATCCTCCATGGCATTGGAACTCAAGGAGAAGCTTCGGGAGAAGCCCTGAGGCGGCGGCAGAAGAGGCGGAGGAGGAGCGAGGACGTTGTAGGGGTCCCAGACCTTGATGGAGGGCCCGAGGCGCGGGGTGCCCAACGAAGAGAGCTGAGGCGAGAGCGGCGATGCGGATGCGTGGCAAAGCATCTCGGGTTCTTGTTCTAGAACCTTCTTGATCAAATCCTTGTCCAGTTCATTTCTAATGGGCTCACCAATATCGTTCTCTTCTCCTTCCTCTTCTTCTTCTTCTTCTTCTTCTTCTTGGTCTTCTTCGCTCTCTTCGACCACTTGTACGGACTGGGTGGCACCCATTAATTTAGGTTGTAGGATGAGATTAGAGAGGAGTTAAAAGCAGAAGGTAGCAGTAGTGATCCTGTGAAGTGACGAGGACAATGGCAGAATCCTGCTTAAAACATAGAAAACTAAATCTACAAAGAGTGAGAGATGAGAGAGAGGGAGATAAAGGTAAGATCTTTTTCCGTTTTATGTTATTCTAATTTTGTGACAGAGAAAAGGTGAGATCTGGACGCAGTAATTTGGTGAAAATAAAGCTGGTGATGTATTGTATTGTATAAGTAAGTAAAAGAAATGAATGAGATGGTTTGGCTGGAGGTAGCTGGCTGGGTGTGGGTGAGACCGTGAGAGTGAAAGAGAGATCCAATCCAATGGAAGACCTAGCCTGTAGTTTGTAGATCTGCTTGCTTCTTGTGTCGTTTGAGTTTGACTTGTGATATATCCTTCCCTCCTTCCCTCCTCCCTCCCTCCTTCCCTCCTTCCCTCCCTCTATATCTTCGATACTTCCATGTCCATATATCGATTGATTTGAAAGTCCGCAAGGCAAGCTATCATCCACCACCTATCATCATCCTCCTCCTCCTCCTCCTCCTCCTCCTCCTCCTCCTAATCAGCTAACTGATTCTCCTTCCTTCCTTCGCAGTTGTTCGTACTTGTAAAACAAACATTTCAGGCAAATAAAATTATCCCTAAAATTGAAAAGAAAAATAAAAAAAATAAGTTAAGTTACTACTAACTCTCAATCAATCACGTTAAACTGTTCAAGTATGATCGAAAACCTTTTACCAACAAAACAAATCACACTAAGCTACGACGTCGTACTACTCCTTTGGAACACCCGGGTCCCCGGCTAGCAAGTAACAATACAACGATCTGTCTCTCTCATAATAATCTCATCTCATTGGTTTTTTCTTTTGGTAAATAAAAAATGAAGAGTGCTTAGGCCCAGTCCACGGTAGGCCCGTCTATTGTTATCTTTGTTTGGGATTCGAAATGGAAGGTAGGCACTAACGACAACAGTCCAATCCAATCTAAGGGACTTGATGATGATGGTATTTGTTGGTCTTGGACTAGTAAATAAACACCAAAACATCGCTCCAGTGTTGAACTAGTTGATTGATTGTAAGGGATACCCTTTTCTTAATGGGAAATGTTTAATGAGGACAGTGGGGCTAAGAAAAGAAGAAGATGATGAGGGCAGCAGGGCCAGAAAAGAATAATTAATGTGTTGATTAACAGACAACAAATATGTAATCCCGCACTTTTGAGCCTATAGGTTCATTGAGTTGTCTCATGTTTGTCTCCATAATCTCAATAACATGACAATCTTAGGCTTAATTATTATTATTGACCCAAGTATAAATATATCTAACTATTACACCAATACTTGCAATAAGATGACAATCCTATCCTATTCCTAGCATAGGTAGTCTTTTTTTAAAGTATGTAGCTGCCTTTCCTTTTAATTAATTGGGTTTTGAAGGATAATGAGATTTAATTCAAAAATAAAAATGGTCGGTCCAAAAGAATAACTTGCGTGCGAATCCATATCTTCATCATATTCTATGCACTATATTTTACTACGAGCGAGCTATTTTTCTAGCTACTTTCTTTGATACGGCTGGCTTACTCTTTCTTCTTCTTTTTTTTTTTTTTTTTTTTTTTTTTTTGGGGGGGTGAGTCTACCAAACAAAACATATATTATTAATACAATGAGGTGAGGATAACTTTTTATTTTGGAGGATTAGGAGGAGACTTATTTCTTTTAAGAATTTAAATCAAAATTGTATATGTCTCCCTCCCATGATCCCATCAGTCATCATATCACTCTCATATTCAATTAAAATTATGCAGAAGAAAGTAATAAATGTAGCTACTTTCGCATACAGCGTACATGCATGTAAATGTACACATATACAGTTGATGTTTTAAATTTTGAATTCGCCAGCATTCAATTGCAAATGCTCTCTCACTTGTTAGTTGTTAACCTTAAACTTTTATTGCAATTAATTAATATCCGAGCTACCTCCCATTCTCTCGAGAAATTATAGAATAGGACTGTACCACCATGTCAGCTTGTGATACTCCCATTCAAAATTTGCCATGTGTCATTTTTCAAAATAAATAAAGCTTTTTTTTATAGTTGGAAAAGAAACCCATTATTATCTTTTGAAATAAAATTAAGAAAATAAAAAATCAGGAAAGAGACATAATCACCCACCCTGATCCATTCTCTTACCCTGCGCAGCCTCCCCTTGGCCACCGCCCCTCCCTCTCTTTCTCTTCCAGTGTCTCTCTTTCTTACTTCCTCCCTCTCTCTCTCTCTCTCTCACGCAATTCAATAAATTAACCATATCCCAATCCTTGTTTCTCCCCCTTTTGGTGGCTACCAAAGACCCATCTATATTTCTTCTTTTTGAAGGCCTCACTCATTTGTTGACAGATGCAATCAGATCTGAAAAAGGTTTAGGTGAGAGATGGGTGTTAATGGTAATTGAATAAAATTGGACTCATTTTCAATGCTTATGTTATCTTGCAGGTGGTATTCCACGGGTTCAAGACACCTTGCATTTTTAGAGAGACAGTTAGGAGAGGGAGGGGCGGCAGTGCTGGGTAAGGGGTTGGGTCGGGTGTGAGGTGGTTTCCGGCGTCTTCTTTGTCCTTTTCTGTCTTTTTCGATTTATTTTTTCTTTAGTTTTATTATGAATATAAAAAAGAAGTTTTAAATCCAGCTGTAAAAACTTATGTTTTTTAATATAAAAAATAACACATTTCAAATTTTGAATGGGAGTATCACAAGCTGACATGGAGATACAGTCCTATTCTATAATTTCTCCATTCTCTCCAACGAAAATAATTTGAATGGTGCAAAAAATTCAAAGATATTTAGTCATATACCCATTCTTAGCACTAAAATTATAAATAAATCCTACACCATTTAATTTCTATAAACAAATCCAAAAAAGGATAGCTGATCCTATTGAATTTAATTTTGATTATTAAATTACTTTGATGTTATATTGAGTGTTGCGAGTTTTTGGAGTTAGGTTTGTTTTAAAAAATCAATGGCAGTTTTGTAATTTAAAAAAAGTTAAAAGTCTTTTTGTTATGTTGTAAATTGGTTTTAGGTGTGTTTCTAACGTCCATTTCATATATGGTTTTTTTATATATATATAATTTGGGCTCCTATATTGGGTATAATAGTGGATCTCCCAAGAATTTAATATAAAGAGCAAATCATGGTTGATTCAATTGGTAAGGTTACTGGACTGTGTGTAGTCCCATCAGAGTGTTCGAGTCTCGTTGCCAACAGTCCTCATTGGTGTGCGATTTGTAATTTCCTACATAAATCCATACCGGTGGCAGTTGGTAGTTAGGTGCCACGCGTAAGTTCTTCCGACTCAAGGTTGTGATTTTGCTTTGACGATGGTGGTGAGAGTAGTCAATGTCTCCCTAAACTTTTCTTCATAAAAGAGAAAAGAATTAATATTTTAAAAAAAATTGGATTTGAGAAAGATTTAGAAAAGGACTTGGAAAGCACCATATGCTACATATATCTTCATAAAAAATTACAAATATGTAATTGCATTCCTTAGAAGTGCCCGGCAGGCCGCGGTAAGTGGCCAAAAAATATTGAGATACTTCCCTAGAAGCCCCTTTTGAAAAACTATGACTTATTAGCTTCCTCTTTCCTGTTTTCATAATTAAGGATCAATAAATATATATGACAGGTCACAGATGTTATAAACCATCTTCATTCAACTTGGCTCTACCTTTCTCTCCCTCTCTCTCTCTCTGTGTGCATGAAAATGCGTGTGCAATTAACGTTTTCTTCCCCTCCAATAAAATTCTGGACCTTTTTGGTAGTTTGAGTAGTGCTGCTGCCACTGAGTTTGAGAATTGAGATCATAAAGTACATACATCTTTCTCTTGAAGATATCAGAGTTCAGATCTTCGCCGTTAATATGCTCAGATCTCTAGCTAGGTCAGTTTACACCTTAGCCTTGGGCTCTTACTATTTCTTCATTCTTGATTATATTACATATCTGTTCTGTATGTTAAACTTTGTTGTCTGATCATAATCATATATAGAATCAAGTTCATATATACATATATGATTTATGCCAAAACCTGGAAAATTATGGGCTGACAATTTACGGAAACTGAACTGAGGGATTTTCGGGTGGATTTCTTTTCCCGCAGAGAGTTTAAGCTGAACAGCTGCAATGATTTTCTCTTGAAGCGAACGAGACTTTTTTCAACAAGAGCTGGTGGTGGCCATGGAAGGTATTTTATTTATCCGACTCATCTCATCATACATATATATATAGCTTCAGATTTGGTTTATTATACCTGAATACGGATGCGATGTTGTCCTGGCTAGCTGCAGATTCAAAGTTGTTATTCATTTTTGTTTCTCCTAGCTAATATCTCTAAATTCTAATAATAATAAGTTTCATACCTCCCCTTCCACTGTGTCAATTGTCACTCAGTATTTGCGCCGTTCATTTCATTTCATACTGTCTGTTTTTGGTGTTCATTTAGGCATATTTTGCGCCATATTCATATTGTCTACTGCACTGCATAGTGTTGGTACAGCTGTTTGACATTCAAATTAGCCAAAAAGAAAAGAAGTTCATTTTTCAAGTAATTTCCCCAAAGTGATAAATTAAGAGTATTCATAATGGACTCTTTAAATCACCTCCTTAGATAAATTAAATTTTACATAACATGAAGTTATCCCGCAATTTATCTCACAATTAAATTTTATTCCGTTGTTATAACTTATACATAACGTGGAGTTATCCCGCAATTAAATCTTATTCCGTAGCAATTAATTTTGGCATATTATATGCTATCTGTCTCGAATTCAATGTGATAGTTTTAAGGTCAATGACTCAAATTATACATAATTTAATCAATTAACAGGGTGATGGTGTTGACAAGACAACGATGTTTAAGGTTTAACAGTGAGTGCAGCACATGCAATGTTTGTCAAGGCCATGGTAGATCTAATCTAACAAAACAACGCATATGACTTGTTTTTTCAACTTTAATTATTATTGGTCATCAAATTCAAATATTTGAAGTCAGTAAGTAACGGATGCTATGCAAGATTTCTTAAACGTTTTCATAAAATTGCTTCATTTCGATTTCACTGCAGAATATTAATGATTAGGTTAGCCTTTCACATTCACTTTATATATCTTCAATGCTGGCGGTCTTGTTTTTCGGTGATTTTTTGAGGAATTTTGATCCACGGCACATCATCATTTCAATTGGCATCACCTTTTTCCCATCTGCAATATACCTCTTTTTTCAAAGGACGTGACTAATTTTGTCTTTTCATTGCGTTTTACGCATCTAATTTTCTTGTAATTCCATCATTAACATGCATTTTTGTAGGTCATTTAGTCTGTACCCTTGTACTTAAGTTTGAATTTCTCTATCTTTATAAATTAGATTACTTTGAGATACTTTAAAATATCACTTGTATTTATAAATTAAAAAACATGTGTTCGTTTCATTAAAAGAAGCAGGCTAGAAGGCAAGGTAGCCCTAATAACAGGGTCGGCAAGTGGGCTTGGGAAGGCCACGGCCCACGAGTTCATCCAACAAGGTGCGCACGTGATCATTGCAGACACAGATTCTGAGCTGGGTCAACAAGTCGCTAAAGAGCTGGGCCCAGCAGCTCACTTTGTCCAATGCGACGTCTCAGTGGAGTCCCAAATAGCAGAAGCTGTAGAAACCGCCGTGGCCCGGCACGGGAAACTTGACATAATGTACAACAACGCGGGCATAACAGGACCAGCGTTCCCGCCCAGCATCGCTGACCTCGACCTCGAGGAGTTTGACCACGTGATGCGGGTCAACGTGCGTGGTGCAGTGGCAGGGATGAAGCATGCGGCTCGAGTGATGGTACCTGCAGGCGCAGGGTCCATACTGTGCACATCAAGCATAAGTGGGGTCCTTGGTGGGCTGGGGCCCCACCCCTACTCGATATCGAAATTTACAATACCGGGGCTGGTGAAGTCGGTGGCGAGCGAGCTGTGCCGAAGTGGGGTGCGAGTGAACTGCATATCGCCGGGTCCGATTCCGACGGAGATGTCGGTGCGGGAGATAGGGCAGTTTTATCCGGGTGCGACGCGGGAGCAGGTGATAGAGATTGTGAATGGGGTTGGGGAGCTGAAGGGTGCAAAGTGTGAGGAAAAAGATGTGGCGCAAGCAGCGGTGTATCTGGCGTCGGATGAAGCAAAGTATGTGACGGGTCATAACCTAGTGGTGGATGGAGGCTTTACCTGCTTCAAAACTCTTAGCTTCCCTCCTCCGGATCAATTTGTGTGATTGCTTTATGTAACAAGTGATAAGGTATATTGTCACCTTTCTTTCACCGATATTTAAGTTAAGTTGTGCGTGACACAGTGACAGTGTGTGCGTGCCTATAGACTCCTCGTCGTTTAGGAAGAGGGCCACCACCATATATGGCACATCAACTACAGATAACATATCCAGCAGCAGCTCTATATATATATATATATATATATATATCCAAATAATAACACCAGTGGAGTGGTCCCAGCTCACAGTTTGTAGGGTTTAGTGTTCTAGCTGTCATGTTTGATGGACCCGCCCGGCACTGGCAGCTCAGCTTCCTTTCCTTAGTTTCTAGTATTGTTTCAAAAATGAAAATGAAGCACCGCCTTTGGCTTCCGTGGAGTGGTGGTGTGGATCAAATTGAAATTGAAATGTTCAAATTAAACTCGCAAATTAATTTACTTGACAAGCACATTGTAATTTGTACGTACGTAAACCGTTTGGATCCAGAGGGTCTTTTCAGTCTCCTCCACTCCACATGCATGTCGGGCAAACCGCCAAGTTCAAATTTACTTGACAGACAGATACCTTTTTATTTTTTATTTCACTGTTTTTTTTTGGCAAGAAAAAATTAAAATTAAAATGAAATCGTGAGAATTTGGGATGGATCTGAATCTGAAACAGAATGATTGGTGAGTTGCATGCATGTGTGCCACGTATGTAGGCAAGTTATCCACACAAGATTAGACTAGACTAAAAAACTAAAAGACCAGTCTGTTGATCACGTGAAGTGAGAGGAATCGTAGATTTTATTGTGGTCGTTGTCGTTCTCGTGACGGAGGGCTCGAGTCACTCTTCCATTCCATGGTAATAAGAAGAAGATGAGAGTCAAAGAATCAATCAAGAGACGACTCTTGTTCTAAATTCCGGTCAGCCACGCAATCAAGAGAACACTTTCCTAATAATAATATCAATATGTGCATGCATGATGCATGGCCCATGGGCATGGCTTGGATCGATATACACAAGTTTCAAAGTGTAGATTGATATGATATAGGTGCGGTGGTGAATCGAGAGAGAGCAATCACGAGAAACTTGGGGTTTCTTTTGGAAAATTTATTCCAATTAAAACTGGTCTTTTGCTTTTATGTTTTTCAACTTTGAATTGCAATTTGCATGGCGCAAAAGCCACACCAATTCTTCTACACATTTCACATTTGTGCCAGGCTGCCACCTGCCGCGGTTATGACCACGTAAACCTATTTATATTCACATCTTTCCCCGAACACTGTGACACACATACGGTGTATGATATCGAGAAGCAGCCTAGCCTAGCAGCCAGGACGGCGAGGATCAATTCTTGGATTAGTCAAATAATTAAAATGAACAGAAGCGCCATCTTTCTCTTTACTTTCCTTTTCACAAAAGCCCAAAAAAAGGCATAGAACAAACAAACAATTGTTGTTGATTCTTCAAATTTCAAGTACTGCACTTTTGACTGCCACGCCATGTATTCAATTCCAAACTATAGTCTATAATGTATATATACAATTTACAAATAGGGTTTAGGAAAATTGTTGGAACTTGTTTTAAATCTAATAATGAAGCATGTATTTTAACCACCAAATGAATTCTTTACCAACACTTCTCTTGTGATATATATTATATTAGAAGATGAACAGATGTCGCTTTGGGTTGGGCTTTTCTTGAGGGCTCTGGTAACCTAAGTTAACCGCATTACTGAGAGTCTCAAAGTGCTCTACTTGTGAAAAAGTTTTATGATTCATGTATATTAAATTACGGTTCTGTTAATGGAGTCTAAATTAGTCGAAGATGGCTTAGATTTGCATATCAAATATCTTATGTTTGAACCCTCATAGTATTTTAATTATATGTGTGTTAGAAATTTCCATCTCTTTTAATATAGACTATCGCTTGTATTAAAAAAACATTTACAGTTCTACCTTTTGTCTTCTTTTGAACAGTGCTACTTCTTATAAAAAAAATCATATGTATTTCGTGTATTTACTTATGTATTTTTTATCTACTTAAACCTCCATTCACCTATACAAATGTGAGCTACTTTTTGCATAAAGAAAAAAAGGTCAAGCTTATAATAACCAACCTATTTTTAAGTGTCATGAGTAAATTTTGTGTGTTTTGTCACGCATCAAAATAAATAAATATTTTGTACAAGTAAAAAAAAAATTGTCCCTTAAATATATTCCAAACAAAATCCAAGCCAACAAAGCAGCAAGCAGCAAGCAGCAAGAAGTGACAGTGAGCAGCGAGCGCATAATAGATAAGCACACAGCGGTCTATATTCATTTTCACCTCCTGCGGCCTGCCTGAGAGTCGCTAGTCTAGTACAAAACATAACGTTCAAACTTGAAGATTTCCCAGCCAAAAAAGACAAGAAACAAATAAAAACATTGGGAATCTGTTTGCCTTCGTTTATTCTTAAAAATGATGCTCTCAGTCTCAGTCTGAGCAAAAGTTCCTACCCTTTTCTCAGTTTTCTATTAAACCTCTGTAACTGAGCCCCTCCCTCTTTGTATCTTTGGGGCAACTTACAATACATTATTTTAGAAAAATAGAGAAAGGAAAGCTGAAAACAAAGACAGTCATGCTACCAATGTCCAGCAGCGCCGTTTGGATGGGCGGAGACGAAGATGACGCGGCGTCTTGGACCAGAAGCAGCAGCAACAACAACAACAACAACAACAATAATAACGAGGGAGAGCCCAAAAACGAGCAACAGTCGAGCTTGGGTGCTTCTTTTTACAACTTCAAATCGATGCTGGAAGGTGACTGGTACATGAACAATGTTCTCAACCCAACTCATCACCAAGACCTCCATTCCCTCCCTAACCACCGCCAGCCAGATATCAGAGACATTGCCTGCTTCTCTGAAAACACACTTATGCTGCAACCAATGGACTCCTCCGCTTCCTGTTCTCCCTCTCAGGCCTTCTCTCTCGACCCTTCACCGCCACAACACTTGTTCCCCCCCAAATCCTGCTTCTCTTCTCTCCTCAACGTCGTCTCCACCAACCCTTTTGACAATGGCTTCGATTTGGGCTGCGACAGTGGCTTTCTCA
Organism: Prunus avium; assembly: GCF_965620075.1. Taxonomy (NCBI): domain Eukaryota; kingdom Viridiplantae; phylum Streptophyta; class Magnoliopsida; order Rosales; family Rosaceae; genus Prunus; species Prunus avium. Next base: position 40,709,823 of record NC_142286.1, read on the forward strand.
GCTCCTTCCAGGGAAACCAACCTTCCAATTCCTCTGCTTTAATGGGTTTCACGGCCCTCAATTCTCAGTCTCAGATGGGTACTCCCGAACTGAGTTCGAGCGCCGAGTTCCCAACGACTCGGTTGCTGCCAGCGCCCAACAACGACACTGAGCTCGATGGCGACTTTAGCCTTACGGGCTTCCAAGGCTTCGATGGCTCTGGGGGTGCTCAGCTACTCAACAGGGCTAAGCCACTGCGACCCCTTCACGTATTCCCTCCCGTGGGTGCTCATCCCACTCTCTTTCAGAAGCGAGCAGCGCTTCGTCAAAACTCCGGCGGTGACGGGACCGATAAATTGGGGAATTTGGAGATTTCGGGGCCCAGATATGGAGGAGTTTTAGAAAGTTTGGAGAGGAAGAGGAAGAAGAACGTGGAGGGTGAAATGGAGGAAGGGAGTATGGATGTGTCTGGTTTGAATTATGACTCGGATGAGTTTAATGAGTATAGTCAAGTGGAGGAGAATGTGAAGAATGCTGGAAGCAATTCTAACGCCAACAGCACAGTCACTGGTGTTGACGGAGACCGCAAGGGCAAGAAGAACGGTTTACCGGCGAAAAATCTGATGGCGGAGAGGCGGCGGAGGAAGAAGCTCAATGATAGGCTCTACATGCTTAGGTCTGTTGTACCCAAGATAAGCAAGGTAGGAACTTGGTTGTCCCTTAATTTTTTTGCCTTGTTCCTTCTAACAACTTTCTTTGTGCTTTCTTTTCTTTTTCTTTTCTGCTATCATCCTTTTAATTTTACTTTTTCTGCTATTCATCCTTTTAATTTTACTTTTGGCTAGAGATTCATGCACCTGGTTCACGTGAGTTCCTTGTTCTATCGTTTTTAATTGAAGTGGCCGTTTAAAAGGCTTTGAGGATAAGCTTAATTGTTCTTTAGATGGTTCGGAAATATTGGATGTGATATTGTGCAAATTTCTTTTGAAGTGGAAGAACTATGAGATGTGCTCTCTTTTAGCAGATTTCTTTTTCTTTTTACCTCTCTTTGCCTGAAAACTGCAAGAAATCTTGATGGTGAACAACATGTTAGAGGTTTACATAAGATCGAAGGAATGAACTATTCGTCAACACGGTCTTGAAGAAAGTTAGAAAGTTAGATTTTGGTACATATATATGGCAGATTCAGTGGCTCTGGATATTTTATTGCCCCTGTAACAACGACAATTCCAGAGTGCCTTAGTTGCGGCCATTGTTTGTGGGCTTCAAGTTCCTTTTTGTGATTTATGGCTTCTCTATTGTCAGTCATAATACCTGCTGATTATTCTGTCATGTATGCAGATGGATAGGGCGTCCATATTAGGGGATGCAATTGATTATTTGAAAGAGCTTCTACAAAGGATTAATGACCTCCATAACGAGCTGGAGTCTGCCCCACCTGGCTCCTTGTTGCCACCTTCATCAAGCTTTCAACCATTGACGCCCATTCCACCCACCCTTCCCTGCCGTGTCAAAGAAGAGCTCTGCCCAAGCTCCTTTCCAAGCCCCAAAGGTCAACCTGCAAAGGTAAATTTTGTTCACCTGATTTAATAGTTTGACGCATGTACATTTGCAGTGTGATTCTGAACTCCTAAATACACTTCAATTGTCAAAGTATAATGCAATGTAGGTTTCTTCTTTGCTTGGTGTCTAGACCCACAACCGCGTGCAAAACTAATACATTTTCTGTAAAGGGTATGTAATGTATGATTAAGAAGTTTGCTTTAAGTTATAACTTTTGGGCCACTGTATCTTGCAGGTGGAGGTTCGGGTAAGGGAAGGAAGAACTGTTAATATCCACATGTTTTGTGCCCGTAGACCAGGGCTCTTGCTCTCTGCTATGAGGGCCTTGGACAACCTTGGTTTGGACATCCAGCAGGCAGTGATCAGCTGCTTCAATGGGTTTGCTTTGGATGTGTTCCGTGCTGAGGTATGCTTCTTTATCTGTTAGCAAATGCATAAGAGTAATTGTCTTAACATCTAATAACATATACATTAACATATTTATGTATGTTCTGCTGCCTTTCATGCTTGGCGCTTTATGATTTGACATCCATATTTGATGTATTGTAGTATCCTGAGTCTTTGCAAAAAATCTTCTACTTTAATACAGGATATGTAAAAGATGTGTTTGACATGTTTGTTGCTTGTGAACTTTGATTTTCTAAAAATAATACACACAAAAGCGGCGGCTTGTTTTCCCCTTGCATGAGCAAGGATAAGTAAGCACAACCTTGTAAATGGAGGAAAGATTAACTAAGATGTGGACAAGTCCTGACATTGAGATTCTGTTCCGTATTCCCCATTGCCAAATAATAGTCCCATTACTAATGTCATACGGAGTACTTTAGGGTCATAGTGTCTAAACTTTTACAGCTTTTGCTCTCTGTCTCTCACACACATTAATACATGTAAACCACTTCATTTTTTAATATTTTGATTTAGATTGTCATGACCAGTGAAGATCTAATCCGTTCATTTCCTAGTTGCAAGAAAGGCTTCCTACTTTGGACTATCCCTGTTATCATGAAACTGGATGGGGTCATTTGGATGCCTTGGAATGAAATCTAACCTAATTCTTCCATGGCAATATGAATGCACCAGTGCACTGTTACATTTTGGTATGAAGCCATCTTTTAGGAGCTCATTAGATGATAAATGGAAAGAATGAATTTTCTTGAGAGATTTTTATCACCATCAAGATAAGTGATACTGCGATAGTAAGTTGTTGGGTACAGGGAACATGGTGGTGTGTGCTTTGTTTTGCATCATTGAATTGATTTAGAATACAGAATGTTTTCATATAATGAAAATTTGAAACAGAAAACAGGAAAATGTATGCTGAAGAAGATCTGTGCTTTTCAGTCTGTTTTGTTTGGATTAAAGACTATCACATAAGGACTTCAATCCTGAAAATATTACTCATGGTTGGCGACCAAGTTTGATTGGTATAAAATTTGTTTTTGGTAGTGTATGAGACATCTTGTGTAAATGCCATGAAATGCAATTTTGGTATGCTTACTGTTTAAATGTTTGTCGTCTTTAAACAGCTCCCCTGCTTCTCCTTTTTTCTACTCAAGCAAAGTAGATGGTAGTAATAAACTTTTTTGGCTCAATGCAAATTTAATTATCTTGTATGTTAATCAGCAATGCAGGGAAAGTCAATTCTTGCCTGAGCAAATTAAAGCAGTACTTTTGGATTCAGCAGGATTTCACGAGATGATGTGACTCAAGGCTGAAGCAGTTCAAAATTGCAGCTTAGAGAGATGGAGGCGCTAATATAACGGTGTGGTTTGCAGTACCTCAAGTAGCTTGTAAGTTGTAAATGCAATTGCTTCTCATTCCCATTTGTAGAGCCTAGGCCTAGAGCTAGAGATGGTGAACTGCAGATCAAAGTTTGTCAGCGAATGTCCGGAGAGGTTTAATATATCATCTGTTGTTGTAGTGAATATGTTGTATTGAATCAGCCAATAACTGGCATGTTATCTTCAGTAACTTCAGCTCTTGAAATTCATCTCCTTCTTTGTGGCCCAACAAAATAAAGGAAAAGAAAAAGAAAATAATTACTATCTTCTCTTCAATAGCAGTTTCTGTTTACTCGTTTGCTTGCAGGAGTGATATAATTAGGTCACAACTATGCGTGCGGAATTTCTTTTCATTGTCAGGGTCGCATTCGTACTGTTCATGGCAAAAACCGTCCCATTTTGATGGAAGGGACAGGGAGGGACCACCACCCTTGTCCCTGTGATGTATTTTTTATGTTAAAACAAATGAAATTCAATATAACAAAACCAAGAAACTATGTTTGAGTACAAACGAACGGAAATTTTTTTCAAGAAACCACTTCCACTCTACAAGTTTTCACGACTGACTATACAGAGGAAATGCCTTTGCAAATGTTTGTGAATTGTGAACAATCAATTGCCTTTTCGCAAGGAACTTGTAGCTTAAGTGATTAATATTAGGAGTATTTATAATGCACCCGAGGTCTTAAGTTCAATTCCCCTTCTCTTGCTTGCTTATCAATAAATGGCCTATCTTGATGGAGATGCTGTCTTCTTTTACTCTATGGTCCTTTTTTATGTACACCGAATTTGGGTAAGGCTAGCCTCAAATTTCATTGCTTTGCTTTATTGCTTGGATTGGACCACCACCACCCTCAAATTTCATTCCACAAAGCCCATTCACGCTAGTCACACTCCAAGTCCTGAGTAGTGAGTCCACACGCGGACCGCGCCACGGGAGACACAGAGGTCTGGTCCACGTCTGATTCAACTCTATTTTTTTTGTCTTTTAACTTTTCTCTTGCTTGCGTTTGGTTTTTTTGGGTCAGAGATTCAACTCTATTTTTAAATCGCCAACCTCACATTTTCTGTCAGCGGCGTCCTCAGCGCGCGAAACATGCTACCGTCACGCTCAGCACGAACTTATTGACGACAGAACCATTTTGTACCGTTGATCTACATCTCATGTCATCATGTCATTCTCATCCAACCGTCCTCACTGACGCTTCGTATACTGTGAACAGATTGATGAGTCTCCCCTTGTCAGTTCCTCTGAAAACGACGACAATATTTTTTTCTTTTTCTTGTTGGTAAAAATATAAAACACGAATGAAAGAAAATGAAAAAAAAAGGAACTCAAGAAACACGTTGGGCATTGAACAATCGACAACACGGTTTATATATTAATATGGGAATAATAACGGAAGGGAAAAAAGGCGCCGCCAGGGTTTCTTTGGTGGGTGTATGTTTGTTTTTCCTTTCTTGTTCCTTTGAGACTTGAGAGAGAGAGAGAGAGCTTGGCAAAAGCTGGCGCTCTAGATTCTCTGAATCTAAAAGAGACCACCACACAGCCTCTGCTGCCCTCTCTGCCTCTCCGTCGACGGAAAGGGAAGGAAAGGAAGCTCAAGTCCTGCCTGCATTCCGTTTGCATTTCGTCTTAAGGTACTCTTCAATCTGCTTCTCCCGCTTCTCCTTTCAGAAAAGCAAAAAGAAGTAAAATTGTGAAATAATCTGCTTCATGGCGTTTTTGTGTTTGTTTACTTTTGAAATGATTCAATTAAGTTATGGAATTTGCAGATCGAGCTGCTGCTCGCTCAAGTTGGAGATTTGAAAAATCGGTTTTGTGTTGAGTCGGGATCTCCCATCATATCAGACTTGAGCTTCTAACTTTGGTACCATAACAAACAATCAACTGATTAAGTTAAGACACTCTGCGTTAACATCATTCATTCGTCGAAATAACTAATCTTAGATGGCGACCGCGTTGCATTTTTCCGGAGTAAAAACTCTGTGCCCTGCATCTGCATCCTCAGAAAGATCTTTGCAATACAAGCAACCCTTGTGGTCTCAACGACTCCGTTTTGCAACTTGTGTAGCTTCCAACAACGGATTCTATACAAGAGCAAAAAACTTTTCTTGTACAAGTAGAGTTTTGAGAGTCAGCTGTGAGGGAGGAGGAATCACGGATGTTCTTGAAAAGAAACAGACTGACAATCAATGTCTTGGCGAAAATGAGAAACAATTGACGTGTGTTATGAAATTTGGTGGCTCCTCGGTGGCTTCTGCAGAGAGAATGAGAGAGGTTGCTGATCTTATACTCAGCTTCCCGCAAGAGAGGCCTATCATTGTCCTATCTGCCATGGGAAAGACAACTAACAAGCTCCTACTGGTACGCATTATATATGATTATTACTCGATATGTGTCCAACTTTTCATTTTGTACCAGTATCAACATGTGGTCAAATTGTTTGTGCACTGAGTAGGCAGGAGAAAAGGCTGTCAGTTGCGGTGTTACTAATGTATCTACTATTGATGAGTTAAGCTTCATAAAAGAATTACATCTCAGGTGAGCACAAAGAAATGCTTTATCTTTCTTATACAGATTATGGAGGAAAAATATTCAAATTTAAGATTTCTTCTCACCGTGCATCATCCTATGCTGTATAGGACTGTGGACGAACTTGGAGTGGACAGCTCTATCATTTCATGTGAGTTCTTTTTTCTTATCCGCACTTATCGTTTGTTCGTTAAGAATAAAAATATAATTGTTTTGCATATCAGCAAGTCCAGAATTTTACACTACCTATAGCTATGGCCGTTGTTCTGTTAGATGCCTGTGCGTACAATGTTCATTGTAATATTACTGATTTTTATGGCTATTCCGTTATATCCGAAAAATGTTTTACAGCACACTTGGAAGAACTAGAACAACTTCTGAAGGGAATCGCTATGATGAAAGAACTGACTTTACGGACAAAAGACTATTTGGTTTCATTTGGGGAATGCATGTCCACAAGGCTCTTTGCTGCTTATTTGAATAAGATTGGTGTTAAAGCCCGCCAAGTATGTTCTTCCTCAATTACTTGTGTATGCTTTAATGTGATTGCCATCTTATGTTCTCCTGTAGCTAACATATGAGCTTAGTAAGCCCAACATTGAAATACGATCCTTTTTATCTGCATTGGCACATGATGGGTATGAAAAAGGACTAACAATGTTTGCATGTTCTTTATTTTAAGTCATCATAAGCTTGTAATAATAGACCACCAAAAGTCTCATCATAGCTAGTTGATGAGGCAAATTTAATGTAATGGTGGCAAGTGCTTGCAACTTTCCAACTGTAATATCTGAGGAACTCTTAATTGTTTGTACCATTCTTACTGATAGCAAAATTATATAATTGTTTGTTTCTTTTTTGGCAGTATGATGCCTTTGAAATCGGATTTATAACCACAGATGACTTCACAAATGCGGACATTTTGGAGGCAACTTATCCAGCTGTCGCAAAGAGGTTACAGGGTGATTGGATATGCAATCCTGCTATTCCAATTGTTACTGGCTTCCTTGGAAAGGTGTCTCTTCTGGCTAAGTTCTACATGTATTTCCCACCTGGAAGGATTCAACTATTAATACCATTGACACTGTTTATCTGGTTGCAGGGATGGAGATCATGTGCTGTGACTACACTGGGTAGGGGTGGCAGTGATTTGACAGCCACAACCATTGGTAAAGCACTGGGGTTACGAGAAATTCAGGTGTGTTGAATTTTTTATGCTTGGTTTCCTAGTTCTTTTTAAAGTAACAAAATTTAATATATATTTTTCAATTCCTTACAGGTGTGGAAGGACGTCGATGGTGTTTTGACATGTGATCCTAACATATATCCACGTGCAGAACCTGTACCATATTTGACATTTGAAGAGGCTGCTGAACTTGCATATTTTGGTGCTCAGGTATCCATATTGATGTTAGATATTGATAAAGTCCTCAACATGTCTCATATTAACAAGTGAGCGATATTGGATGCAATGGTTTCCGATATTTCCTTTTTTGGGCATTTTATTAAAAATTTCCATCATTCACAACATAATTTCATGCAATATGGATATTTGTCAATATCTCCATATCATCAGTTTATAGCTTCCTACTCGTAAGGTAATGTCATAACCCCCAGCATTTCACTTTGATGATGGGCCAAAGTCAAACTGCTGAGGGGTCCTCGTTAGCCAACAGTTATCCAAGCAATGAACCGGACACGTACAAATTATTTGATCAAGTTCCTCTGAAAAAAATTTATTCAATCCAGTTTCTTCTGACTTTAAATACTCAGTTTTTCTGTTCTGGTAATTTTGAGGTGCTTTGGAGTAGTGAAATAGCTCTTAAACCACCTGTAGTTTTGTTAGAATTGCATTCTTTACAAAAGAAAGAAAACAGGATTTAATAAATTTTATTTTCTTCTTGCAGGTCCTGCATCCACAGTCCATGAGACCAGCTAGAGAGGGTGATATTCCTGTGAGGGTTAAAAATTCATACAATCCCAATGCTCCAGGTACTGTCATCACCCATGCAAGAGATATGAGCAAGGTTCGTAACAGTACTCTGCTGGAAAACTAAATACCATTGTCATAAAATGCTCCAGACTGCAATGAGTTTTCTTTGTCTCAATTGCAGGCTGTATTAACTAGCATTGTTTTGAAACGGAACGTGACTATGTTGGATATTGTTAGTACTCGCATGCTTGGTCAATATGGTTTTCTTGCTAAGGTGAGAAAATAAAATACCTTTTTTCTGTTGGTTATCCTCTTGGTAACTTAGTAGCTAATTTCTATATTATTTTCCACGTAGGTATTTTCAACTTTCGAAGATTTGGGCATATCAGTTGATGTTGTTGCTACAAGTGAAGTTAGTATTTCCTTGACGTTGGACCCCTCAAAGCTTTGGAGCAGAGAGCTTATTCAGCAGGCAAGCGTATGATTTCATCTTCGACCGATTATGTTTTTCTGGAGTTTCTTTGTTTACATGCACCTAAGATTTATTATTATGATGTACTCATCTTATGTGTGTCATCCTTGTCGGTAATGTGGAAGTTGTAGTTAGTCACGAGCACACTATATCTTGTAATGTTGATGGTTGAGTAGTCAATTTCCTCTTGTAATTCTTGTTTAAAATCTCATTGAAATAGTGCATCTTCCTTGCAGGAACTTGACCATGTCGTGGAAGAACTTGAGAAAATTGCTGTTGTCAATCTTCTTCAGCACAGATCAATTATATCTCTCATTGGAAATGTGCAGAGGTCATCACTGATACTAGAAAAGGTGCTGTATTGTGTTTTGCTAAGTACTTAAAAAACGCTCCCTATTTTGCTTTTGTTCTTTGGTTGATTGCAATTGTTCTGGTGTTCAAACAGATGGTTGATCAGCTTTGGTAGGACTGCCATGCAGGCTTCAGCCATCTTTAGTTGTCTCTTTGTTCACGTATATTTGTTTGTGGTATTCATATTTTTGGTCGTATGTTGCAGGCATTTCAGGTTCTTCGAACTAATGGAGTCAATGTTCAGATGATCTCTCAGGGTGCATCCAAGGTCTCTCCTACCACTAGTTCTGTGTCTTTTCATTTTAGTGGTGGAAAAAAACTCAGCCAAATCTTGACGCCTTAGTAAATATTTTGTGTTTATATCTGGGATTTTCTCACTTTCTTCTGAATCCCGGTTATTATTCTACTAGGCTCATGAATGAACTGGATGCTTACAGATGGCTTACTATGAAATGTTTATAAATATGATGATACTCACTGTTTATGTATCACCACTGGCCAGGTTAATATCTCGTTGGTTGTAAACGACAATGAAGCCGAGCGGTGCGTTAGGGCTCTGCACCAGGCCTTCTTTGAGAACGATCCCTTTGAAGTAGAGTGTGGATCCGAGAATGGTTCTGTCTGAGTATGGGAGGAACATTGAAGGAGATTCAATTCTTTAACGGTTATTGTGGTGGTTTATTTGTTAGCGTACGTAACATAGAAATTTTCAACTTTAGTAATTAGTTTTACCTTTGTTGGGGAAATCTCTGCCCCTTCGGCTGTCAGATTAGAATTGAAGATGTGGCATTTTCGCCCATATTGTATCTTGTTGGATAATGATGCAATGCTTGTATTGGAAGTCGTTTACTCAGCAAGAATTATGTTTCTGGAAAACTAAATCTGGGTTAGGATTGTGCTAGTTCTTTTGCAAATGATGCATTGCTTAAACGTGGTGCTGACTAATGAAAGCTAACTTCTAAATCATTCAAAGAGTACTGTCGTCTGAAAGATTCAGAAGGTACAATGTTGACTATCCTGTTCATGGGGAAAAAGCTTTAAATTTTGTTATTGCAAATTACCCATCGCCTCTAAACCCATAACCTTTTATTTATTGAAATAAATTAAGAAAACCTGAGTGGAGCATATAAAAAGGTTAAAGTCCAGCCTGTCTGATGATATATCACATTTGATGAATAAAAATTGTCACCAAAAGTCCCCACAGGAGCAAAGCCCATCTTTAAAATGATGGAACCTGCTTGAGTCTCTAACTGTTATTTCCCTCCCAACAATCTTTGTCATCACCTTGATTGCAGCATGGCAGTCTGTGCAAGCTCGCAAGTTCTTCATCACCACTATCGGTGATCCTTCCGGTGTACTGATCAATGCAAAGACAATTGCTAAGCGTTCGCTGTGATATTTAAGAGACTCCACTTTTATTTCCTCATCCTCGTTGTGAAGGGCACAACTTGTGTCCGGCTTGTACCCTTCCCTTTCCATCTCCTTCGTCAACTCATCAATCTTTCTCATAATCTTCCCACTTTGTGGGTGGCTCATGTCCTTCACTGTAAATACATGAGTTTTGTGGTTGATTTCCACCCAACTATATGCTGTAACTTTCCTGACTCCTCTGTCCCTCATCGCCCTCTTCACCTTTCCAACACTCTTCCATTGACCTGTTGCTGCATAAATATTCGACATGTTCACATAAGCAGCTGCATCTCTAAGGTCCACCATATTGAAAAGTTGGTCTGCTGCTCTCTCTGCCAATTCTTGATTCTTATGAATTTTGCATGAGTTTAGAACTGATGACCACATAATTTCATCAGGTTCAAATGGCATTTGAGCCATCAATTTCTCTGCTTCATTGAACCTCCCACTTCGACACAACATATCAACCATTGATGCGTAGTGTTCTCTCTTTGGGACGATTTTACAGTTATGGTTCAAGGAGTTGAAGTATTGCAATCCTTCCTCAACAAGCCCACAGTGGCTACAAGCAGTTAAAACGCTCAGGAAGCTCACTGAATCTGCTTCAAAACCTGACTGAACCATCTGTTCAAACGATCTAAGAGTGCCTTCACCATCTCCATTTTGTGCATAAGCTGAGATCAGGGCGTTCCAACAGACCAGATTTCTTTTGGGCATCTCTTGAAAAGTTTGAAGTGCATCTTTCATGGACCCACATTTCGCATACATATCAAGGAGTGCACTTCCAGCAAAAACATTGGATGCAAATCCTAATCTGATCACAGATGAGTGTAACTGCTTTCCCAGCGAGAGTGAAGCTAAATTGGCAGAGGCTCTTAAGATGCTTGCAAAAGTGGCTTGGTCAGGACTAACATTTGCTCTGCGCATCTCATTGAACAGTTCAAGGGCTTCTTCATGGAACCCGTTCTGAACATATGCGGAGATGATTGCAGTCCATGGAACTGCACTTCTGTCAGCCAGACGTGCAAATATCCTTTTGGCTTCCTCAAATCTGCCACATTTGGCATACATATCCACCAAGGAATTTCCAACTTGAATTTCTGAATCAGCTGTTGCTACAATGGCCTGGGAATGGATCTGCCGACCCATGTTTAAGTTGAGAGTATTTGATGCAATGCTCAACATGGTTGCATAAGGGAATTGCTTCCTGTCATATTTGGTAAGCTGTAATTCACGGAAAAGATCAAGAGACTTTTTAAAATGCCCATCCCATACATAAGATGTGATGATTACATTGTAGGAAATACCATCCAACTCTGGCATCTCATCAAATAGTTTCCTCACTTCAACCGAACAGTCATGCTTTGAGTAGAAATCTAGCAATGCATTCCCCACGAACACGTTCCAAACAAAATTAGTCTTCACCACAAAACCATGAACCTGCTGCCCAAAGGCTATGTCATATAAACCGATACCAGCACAAAGTAGTGCTGCGAAAGTAAACTCAGAAGGCTTGTAACCAAGATTTTGCATTTGAGCAAAGAGGTTAATAGCCTCCTCATTCAAACCATCTTTTGAGTACCCTGTTATCAATGCATTGAATGTAACGTTATCTCTCTCGGGCATTTCCTTGAAGAGCCGACACGCTAAATCCAGGCGATGGGATTTGCAGTAAGAATCAAGCAAGGAATTGCAGACCATGAGGGTGGAATGATATCCCAATTTAAGGATATGAGAATGAACTTGAACTACTTGTTTTGTGGTCTCCATGTCACTGCATCCAGATAAGAGAGTTGCAAAAGTCACATAATCCGGCTGAGTTCCCCACCTATGCATCTCGGCGTAAAGTTTAAACGCCTCACGGTATTGATTTGCTTGCGAATACCCACCTATTAGTATCGTCCATGTTACCGCTGTACGGTCAAGCATGGTGTCAAGCAACTCCCTAGCCTCATAAAGATTGCCGGAGTTGACGTAACCGGAAATCATCATGTTTGTCGAGACAGTGTTTTTATGAGGCATTTGGTCGAACAGTATACGTGCTTGAGATAATTCACCTCCTTTTAGAAAGTTCTTCACCAGAAAATTAGAGCGGCATATGTTTGGATCGAAGCCCGTCTTGATCATACTGGCGTCAACGTAATTTTGGGCGTTGAGGTTGAGGTTGAGGAGTGGTTTTGCTTTTAGAGGTTCAGAAACTCTTGGAGTCCTAAATTTTAGGAGCGCATTTGATCTAAATGCTGTCATATGGAAAAAAGTCGTCGAGGTCTGGGCCATCTGGTCTCGTTATCGTGAAGGTGAAGCGCGCAGCTGCAACTGCATGTTCAAAACACTCAAAACACCACATAAAGGACTTCGCTGAGCAAAACATGCGATTCCTTATTAACTTTAACACAAATGAAGGAGGAAATATATTGGTGATGATTGTCTTGCCTTGCCAATTGTGTCTGTAGTAGTGATACTCAAACACAAACTACTACTGAGCAAACCAAAACGACACAACCATATAACCCGATAGAGCAGTTCCAAGTGACTTGTTGTAAGGAATATGATGGAGACGTGGGTTAAGGCCAATAAGGTCAATGCTGATGTATCCGTCCCTTCTTTTCAAGTTTGATATCTTCCACAAAGTACCTGTTCGCACCACTTTGCAAAACCCAAGGGAGGTGTCGTATAGTAGTGTAGCTCGGAAGTCCGAGTGTCGTATCCACAGAAAGCAGTGTAAAAAAAATAACAGAGATGAAAAAGAACAAGTGTGATTGAGAGGTTGATTTATGCAAGATTTGATTTAAAGAAAATTTAATTGATTAAAACACTAAGGCATTGGGTTTCCACTTTTAACATAAGCATGCAACTCTTAATAATTTGATCCACAAAATATTTTCCATTGTAGTTGTTCAAAATAATTAAAGCTCTTTTTAATTTCCTTTAGAAGTATTCTAAGCATAACTTGTACCATTGACAACAAACTATCAAAAAATAATCTTCATCAAAATTCTATTAATCTTTAGTAATTCTCTTCTCTTTTAAAAGCATGAAAGTTTTTACTACACAATGGGAAAAACATGATTGAACCCATGAAATAGAATATCAAACATTCATCAATTAATTAAAAAGAAAACTACAAATTCCATTTGAACAAAAACTACAAATTCACATTAAAGCTTAAGTTTGGATCAAACTAATAAAAATTACACACTTATATTAAAAGCTTTCTCCCTAGCCTTAGCTAGGGAGTTAGTTCCCCATAATAAAATTAAACTAAAAACAGAAATTAAAACTTAGAAAGATGGAGGGAAGAGAGAAAGCTCAAGAGTTGTGGAGCTTGGTGTGATTTTACAATGCCATAGCTCCTCCTATTTATAGGAAAATGGGAGCAATTCTAAATTCATTAAATCCCTCCATTCATGAATTCAATATGTATTCCACTTGCATCAAACCAATTGCCAATTTGCTTCCATTACTTATTCCATAGTGTTGATGACTCCATTCTCCAAATTCTTCATCTTTCAATGCACAACCGTAACCCATCTCTTCATTGTTTCTTCTTTTCTTCAATTGTTGCTCCACTTCTACTTGCTTTTGTTATTCAATCTTTTCTTTTGGTTAAGTGTTGCACCTCTTCTCATCATCCTTCATTTCATTTGCTTAACTCACAATTTTAATAGTTCATGATTCCACATCTTCAAGCCACCATCATGTTTGTTGCTTCATCCACTCCATGCATGAATTGAATATGTCTTCCACTTGAACACTTGATCATGCACTTACATGCATTTCTCTTCTCTTTGGCAAGGTGGTGCATCTTGCAATCTTTTTAATAAATCTTGCCACCATTTGCCTACTAGCATCCAATAATCTTCTTCAACCTTAAGATAAAATAATGAAATCATCATCAATTATGTAATGGGTATGTAAGCAAGTGCAAAAGTGAAAAACAAACCTAATTAACTAAAATTGTAAGAAAATCAATTACTAACAAATATATTTAGGGATAATAAATGTGATAGTTTATGTGCTCATCAGTACCCACTAGTGCAGTGGTTTGGAGAAATTGCTCCCGCAAGAAAGATTCTGTATTCGAGTCCTAACATCTATGTAATGTGTGCAAGTTTAGTATGTTATCGTGCCTCTCAATAGAATAGGTCTTTTAAAAAAAAACAAATTGATATCTTCCCCTCTAGACTATAGTAGTTTATACTGTTGCATGTATAAAAAACAAAATTAAGAAATATGATTGGGGAAGTTTCAACATCTACAATTATGTTCCGGAGACACATTAGAAAACCGGCCCAGCCACCCATACACAATGTCAATGAGATCAAATCAGTTTACATGCCTCTGTTAGATTCTGAATGTGTACTAAAAAGAATATCTATTATAAACATCAATTAAGCCTCATACATGCATATCTGTGTTTCCATACATCTTTCTAGTTCCAAAAATCTCTAGAGTATAGATAAGCATTCAAACAGTGTATTGCTGATGATGTCTTTCCCACTGCGTATGGCAGGCTGTGATTCCTCCCATGTCACTGCTACTGATCCCAGCATATTCATTAAAATGATAAACTAGAGTGGTGCACAAGCGGAGCTGTGAAAGAAGTCCATCTCACTGAAAATTCCACAAGACAATGAGAAAGTGGGAATGCACGGCTGGCTCTGCTCTTAACCAACCAAAGTCTGATTAAGACCGACCATAAAGAATCAACACAAGATAGTTCTCAGCTAGACCTCTGACTTTAAGGAATGCCTCACACATACTAGGTCATCCAACTTATTGCCATCCATTTTGTATAGAGAAGCACCTTCCATTTCGATAAAGTGGTCCTGTGCTTCCTTCCTCAGACTCTTGAAAGGCAAGACTTCCCATTTATTGTAATTTGAATTCTTTCTTACATCACTCATGTCTGGAGATCCTGAGACAGGCCCAATGTTGTCAGGGTCCACATTGCCCGTCACCTTACAACTACCAAACTGTCCCAAATCACCAGCCTGACCAGCTTGACTCCTCTTTAATCGCAAGGCTGCTGCATGAGCTCTGCCTATCATTTCTCGACTTGGCACATCTGACCAATCTTGCTTCCTCTTAGATCTCATGGGAGAATGGATTCTGATAACCTGATATATAGAAAAGCTAAAAGTTGAATCATTCAGGAATATGAATTCAGGCATGCGCCTGTAATTGGAATTGGATACATTCTCATAAAGAAAAGTTTGTATTCTTACACCAAGGCACTCTAGGAGCTGGTAGTATGCCCTCCCTTGAAGTGGATTATGCCCTTTCCTAGGTGTAGAGAAGTAACGTGTCCTACAAGGAAGTAATAAGCTAGTAAGCTATACGAAGATCAACAACAAACAATGCCAATACATCAAAAACCTGAATTGATGCTGATGATATGTATCAAAGAGGATATCTATTTTACCAAAATGGAAGGGAATCATAAATAAAAGAGAACCTTATTCACATGGAAAGGCAGGAATATAAGCAGGTTCCCTGCTTGCTAATAATAATACCAACAAATAACAACAATGTATCAAGTAAGAACCAAACAAACCATTCAGTATATCCAGGATCAACAGTGAAACCATATATGTCAACAATGTCGCACATAGAAAGTGCTAATTCTACAGACTTCATTCCAGTTCCTTTGGCACCTCGGCGGAGCACAATACCTTGGAAAAGGTAAACTGGATTTGTAATTCTCTGCAATATGTTAGGATCCAAAATGTTAGACAAGTCTCTGGAAACCGCGCATGTTAACTATCAACTAAGGAAGAACAAATATATTGGCCTCCTTAGATGTGATCTTCACCTTGATCATTGCATTAAAGGATTTGTGCGTAACACTTTTGATTATAAGTACCTCATCAGCTGCACAAGAAAGGGAAACTTATAAATATGAGAACACACCCATGAAGATTTATGATTTATCTTATACAACATACAAAAGTTAACTTTGTTCTTATTTCTTGAAACAATCGGAAATTTTCAACTAGCATCATCTCTCAGAAAATCATTAAAAGCATAATGGTGAAAAGAATGGTTGACATGATTAGTCAAGTACAGACTTTCATGTACTCCCCTCAAGAAGGTTATTTTTTCCTTCCAAAAATTGGAAGAAGAATGGCACAACTAAGAAGTTTATACCAATGTCCTAATGATTCCAAGGGGTTAAAAAACAGCAAAGGAAGATGAGATTCGCTATTATGGCATATTGAATGGCAAATGCACATCCTCTTGTTATGAAAATACAATGAAAAAAAAAATATTATGACACAATTAATTAGAAACATACCAGACCCATTTAGAATGGCAACCATGTTACGAGCCGCACCCCTTACAACAAGGCGAAAATCCCTCTTCAGACCAACATACTTGGCATATTTCTACACATATCAAAGACTAAGTTAGAACTTTTATCAATTACTTGACCATCAAATGCATGAAGGATTTAAACTAAAAATATACTTAAGATCTTTTCTTCTTTTTTGTATTGAGAAAGGGAGGAGAGGGGGTGGGGGTTGTGGATATTAAGTTATACGCTCAAAATCATTTCGGACAACTTCAAAATTAGGATATGAAAGACCACCATTGGAGGCTGGAGCTCAGTAGTTACTTGGGTTATACGCTTATAGCTTTATATGTATAAGTAATTGAGTAACTGTACAAGTAATTCAAGAAAATACGAGACACCTGTCTTTCCCAATTAGAACCATAGAAGAATCAATCGCTCTCATGAAAGAATAAAGCCATATATTCGCCAATGATAGGAAACAGCAGTCTTTATACATGCTAGTTTACCTCATTAACAGGAGCCTCGTTGTCCCTTATAACAGCATCATGACTATCAATCTCCTTTCCAAACTTCGTCTTCAAAAGATCTCCTGAATTTCCAACAACTGCACACGTACGGAATTGCCGAGGGTGAAAAGGTGGCTTTGCTGGAAGTATCAAATTAAGGTGTTCCTCACAAAGTGTCCTATTGTAGCATTTATCAGCTCCCCTGCAACCGAAAAAACAGAGGGTAAATAGATGGACTTGAGATCATAGGCATTTGTGTTATATAATCCATTGTCAGAAATCAACCACAGGTTTGGAAGAGATAAATGTGTACACGAGCATACAATTGTGCTATCCTTTGTGCTGCATACTCCTCCCACCCTTTAGGTCGAACATCTAGATACTCCCTTGTCAATACTGTCGTCATGTTCCGGTACTGCATCCTTAAAAGCATCAGTACAGATAATCGGCTTGAAAGGTAATCACACAGATAGGATAGAGACAAACCTGCTCCCACAATAAAATTGCCTCACAAACATTATAATTGTACTCCAGTGCTTCAAAAGTTTTAAACTGCTCATTATACTGCAATTGAAGTCTGAATTAGTTAGCACTCAGAGGCTACTTCAAAAATGAAATAAAAAATAAATAAAAAAATTTGGTGAGGGGGTAAAAGTAGACAGACCCAGGTGCTGTTAGTTCCTTCGGGGAACTTCAGAGTCAAGCTGCAATGGTCAATAATATGTGCAGTGAGACCGAGCC
Source organism: Prunus avium (assembly GCF_965620075.1). NCBI lineage: Eukaryota > Viridiplantae > Streptophyta > Magnoliopsida > Rosales > Rosaceae > Prunus > Prunus avium. Next base: position 40,727,393 of record NC_142286.1, read on the forward strand.
CTCTGTTTGCCTACATTTATTTTAAGCTTAGTAAGGATTCAAATATACTTCCAAAGCCCACCAAAACAGAAAAAGGAAAGAAGAAAAAAAGTAGTGGATGCTACGTTTCCTAAATTTAAACCACCACTTCATTTCTCAAATCAATCTGAGGCAAACAAATATAGCACAACTACAGCGCAATGCTAATGTTCCCCACCACGACACTAAGTAAGCAACAATCGTGCAGGTTTTAAAACTTCAACTAAGAAGGAAAACAAAAGAGATGAATAAAAAACAGAGGCCAGATCCATGAAAAAAAAAAAAAACAAGAAGGGAAATTATGACACTGTTGACGTAAAAGGAAAGTATGAAACTAACCACGCATTGCTTTACAGTAGACTGAAATTCCGATAAAATTCGAACATCTTGTTGTTCGAGATCTAATTTCTGATTACCTGAATAATCCGATAGAAATTGATTAAGCTGGACGCGGAATTACGAGTAAAATAGTGTTCAATAAATAAAGTAAAATATAGGAATCAGTAGGAGGACCTGTGAATAAAGAAGATTGGATGCCGAAAAGGATAACAGAGAAGAATGCGGCAGCGCAAACCAGATATAGAACAGTGGGCCGCCTGTTGATGTTGTTACTCGACGCTGCTTTGTGAGTTCTCATTACCACGCGGAGGTGGAGGCAGAGGCGGAGGCTCAGACAGAGACTGAGACTATCTATCTAGCTCTTCTGCTCTGGCGTGCGATTGTGAAATTGAAACCACCCATTCGAATTTGCGAAAACCAATCAGTTGAATTACCAGACAAGCAAAGCAAATGATTCTTCGCTCTTCAGTATTACCAAAACGCACCGTCTTCAACATTGTACAGTTGTAGGCAATTTCAATTTGCCCTTTTCCTTTTTTGTTTTGTATATTTTTCCCCCGAAATCTTTAATTTTTTATTTCCAACTATCACTGTTCCTGTACATTCGTCTATACAGAGAACAAAAGGGAAAAAAGAAAAAGGTAAGTAGAAGGAAAATTCTGTATGGATGGATACACGGGTGTATTCAATTGAGATTTTAATTTTTTTTTTTAAAGTTTAAAATTTTAGATATATTCAATCACAATTTTATAAAAGTTATGAGATTTAAAAAAAAAAAATTAAATTAAAAAATTCAGATGTATTCAATCACGATTTTATAAATGTCTATAAAAAGTTTTGGCGATTCAAATATAAACCAACCCACGAACAAAAAATTGTTACGAATTCACCACTCTCTTGGCTACACAAAACGATCACCTGCGCCCTGTAACATGTGCTTCTTGCCATGTTTCCATGTTTCAATCTATATATCTTTTGGCTTTTATTGGTCCACTATTTGTTTGTCAATTAACCATGGCACAACTTGATATAAGAAAAAAGAAAAGTTATTGCACAGTTTGCTGCTCTCGGTAGCTTTTTTACTATAAATTATTCATACAGACGAGAAAATAACGAAAGCAAAAATGAAAAAATATTTAGAAGGGTGATGATATAAAAAAACTGAATCTCGATAATGGTTCTTGTTTTTCCATCACCATCTACCACCCCATCTACATAAGATCATATCAAGGTATTTATGATAACATTACCGAAAAAAGAAAAATGAAAGAAGGTATATATGATACAAGACAACCACCATTATAGTACACACGAGATTTTGGCAGGTTATCAGTAGCGCCGACCACCAGCTGTTGACAAAAGGACTCGATTTGGTTTCTTTCCCTTCTTTCCCGAATCATTCATCTTGGGCGCATCCAAATTTTCACCAGGCTTAGCTCTGGAGATTATATTAGCAAATGACGTTACACCCACACTTTGAGTACCTGCTGCTGCACAAGTAAAAGAAGGAAAAAAATAGGTACAGGTTAGAGCAACCAGAACTCTAGAGTTAGGATTTCAACAACAGCCACAGAAAAGATACAACATACTATCGAATATTGTGAATTATTATACAATACCAGTGGTCTCAGGAGAGTATCTCGCTGCATCATTGTCATTCAGAGAATTGGTTCCCTCTAGTTTTAAGGTGGGAGAATCATGACCAGCAGCAAAACCAAGCCTTGTAACACTTGAAAACAGCTTCCTTTCCCCAACAACTGGAGAGCTTGATGATGTCACTGTAGAACTTCCCAAGGCTGAGTGCAGGTACCATATGAACGAATAAACCATTAAATCATATTTAACATAAGAGCACCATAAAACATAAATGTATCTGCAAACTTCAAGAAAAAAGGATAAATTAAGTCAAAAGCTTAGAGCACCCATCACGATCACATATTCCTAGTTTTCATGAAGGATGCCTGAATTACCAAGTTTGTTTACATTGCAGGCTTCAGATAAAAAAGATGATATACTGATCTAATATGCAAGATATGCTGATGGCATCTGAATTAGGAAGCCAGGTCATACTTCAGAATTGTTTCTCCTTATTTGTATGAAAGATTTGGACAAGAAATTTATTCCCAATCAGGCCACTATTACTACTTGAGCTGAATACTAAATTTATCTACAAAAAATTCCTGTGCCTGAAGATACAACATATACAAGGAGCAAAATATTACCCTCGAAGTCATCCATGGAGAATGTGGGGGATCCATCTTGAAAGGACTGTCCATAACCTGCTACTACTGGGATGGGATATGCCATGGCAGATTCAGCCTTCATTTTCTCCTTGTGCTCCTATAAATAGGAATAGAATATAATTTTAAAGCATGGGCAGACTAATGTTATGTTTATACAGTATATAATAAAAAAACAAGTAATAATACCTTCCTAGCAAGCTGCATCCTCTGCCTTTCGCGCTTCTTTATGTCTTCCATAAAGGGATACAAGGTGTCAGGAGACAATAGCTCACTCAGATCAATCTCACAAAACTAAAATTTGAATAAAAAACGATTAGATACTATACGCAACCTGCAATAATAATGTTCTTAAGGAGTGATTTCACTCGGATCATCCCATAACAAGGTACCTGGAGTATTGTCGTTAAAGAAAAATGACTCAAGTAGCGGTAGCGCCTCCTCATGGCTTCTGTCTGAGTCACTGTCTCCAATTGCAAAATTCTTCCACTTATTCTGCAAAAATGAATTAGACCCAGTTTCACATTTCAGTTGAATATAAGAACACCCCTTAGACAATAATAGAAGGGAACTCCCCGCCCCCGCCCCTACCCCCCCTTTTAATGCTGCATCGGTACAGATACCACACTTAAAATTCAGATAAGCACAATTGTAACGAATATGCATCCTATAGATGAATCTCTGGGAGAGGGAGGGGGACCTTATGATAGATTTTGCATAGTCTATGCATACCACAATGATCATTAAGATTTCAATCAAACCTGTGCGGTAGCATATCATGGCTCCCATAGTGGTGTAGAAGGCATTTCATGTTTAATGGATGGATAATGATGTGCTGCCCATCAGCTGCCTGATATAGAAATACATGAATATAAGAGAGCAAAGTAAGTCAAACCACCCGCAAGGAAGACAGAGATATTTGCAACTATCATGCATACAAATCAGCAGATTAGTAAAATGTGAGATTACTTTTCCAAAACACAACCAGAGAAATGATGGCAAGAAAAAAGGGGAAATATGATGTCTCATTTTCAGTCACCTGGTAGAAATTGTACGAGTCCTTATCATATTCACTTTGGGAGCCACGTGAGTTCCCTTGGACACTCTTGCTTTCATCATACGAAGAAGATAGAACATTTTCACAGCCTTCCAAGGATTCAACTGCATCCACAGATTGGTCGGAACAAGTCCCATCATCTGACTTATCGACTAATGAATTGTCCGAACACTTATTATGGTCATAAACCTCATTTGACGGAGTTTCATGTCCAAGTGTAGATGCTTCATAGTTACCATTACTAGCATTTCCAGTATTACGATCAGTACATTTACAAGATTTATTACTGTCACTAGCTCGGTGCTCCTTCCAATATTTCTTCCTCTGTTCTAATTGTTCCATTGCAGCACATACATATGGAAGCTTCTCTAGGTCATCAACAAGCCCCGACTCTGCCCTGGCTAACCAACCATCTAGCTCTGATATTGCTTTTCTGACTGAAAGATCTACATCTGATGTAAATGTAAACTTTGAAAAGGGATCATAGCTTTCATCATCACCTGCTAGGGAATCTTTCTCTTGAGTACTTTTATGTGACAAAGTAAATGAATCCTTTTGTCGAGTAAGAAGCATAAACTCTAAAGTATCACCAACACAATACTGCTTAACATTCTCCACAAACAGGGTGTATAAATCCTTTGGTGATATCATCACAAAACACAATGGGCATCTTTTCCAGCAGTCTCCTTTATGATCTTCCTTCCCCATCAACAAATATTGCAGAATGCATGGGAAACAGAAAATATGTCCACAGGATGTTATCTGCGAACAAAGAGGATATTCCAGACAAATTGGGCACTGAACCAAAGTAGGGGTGGAATACCTCACGCAAATGATGTCCTCCCATTTTAACATCTTATCAGGATCCATCGATTCAACTGAGTAGTTTCCTGAATCTAACACCACGAATTTGAAGTTTGCCTGAAGAAATAAATCTTTGTTGTAGGGCTTTCTCTTGTGATGCCTTCTTGGAGGAGGAGCAGTTCTTGGCTGAGGACGAGATATGGGGTCGTAATGAAAATTCAACAAGTGGTTGCCATTCATCAGCTGGGCTTTCCTTCCTGCTGGATGCGTTGAGCTTCCATGAAAACCAACAGACCCGATAGTGTGTTGACTTGAACGAGAACCAACAGTTCCTGAACTTTTCCCTCTAGACCGGGCTGATCCAATCCCTTGTCCACCTCCAGCAGAGTGACACTGTGAAAGTGTCTCGTTGTTATTAGGTGAAGCCTTCTTACCCCTTGGCATCCCTAACTTAGTCACCTAGAGGAAGGAAACAAACAATGAAAAACCACATTCAGTAAAATGGGACAGTAGACAAAGTTAAAAACAAAGAAAAATAAATCTTCCAAAAACAAAAGGTTCAAAACTTTAAGGTCAAATATACCTCTTCGGAAGATCCAGCAGAAGCTTCTGCAGCTGGTACCGATGGGCCTGCAGATAAATAATTTAATGAACATTCAATTTGAAATATACAAAAATCAAACACTTGACAGGAAAGACAGTTCGTCATGAAACTAATAGTTCCAATTTGCTGAGGTAAATACAGGAAACTAATAGTTCGAATTTAATGAGGTGAAGGAACAAATTTTAGGGTTTTTATTTTCTCAAAAACAAGGAAAAGAATAAGAAACAATTTGAAGTTGAAAATTAGGTACCTGAAGTATTGGAGGAGATAGAGAAGGGAGATTGAGAGTCGGAGATCTGAAGGGATCCAAATGTGAGCATTTGGCGGGAGAGAGCGGGCGGTGACAAAGACTTGGATTCAGATTGAGAAAGGAAGAGGTGGTGGCGGTGTCCATGTTGGGAATTAGGGTTCGCAGAGGGAGCTGATGAGGAAGACGACGATATGGATCCTTGGTCTTGGTTGGGCAAGATGGACATGAAAATTCTTCCAAAAACACTAGTTCTTCTCGCTTGTCGACTCACACCCGACGCCTTTGCTCTCAACTTTTACCTTTTTTTTTTTTTTTTTTGGCGTATTTATTATGCGGCTCCCTTACGCGCAAAACGACCCACCCATCCATCTCTGTCCTCCTACGGCATCTTCACCGAATATCGGTTCGACCATCGGTATTTACAATTTAGTCCCTTATCGTCATTCAAAATCCCACGAAGATAATAATATAATAATTGAACTCTCATTTTCTTATGAATGATGATTGAAACATGTTGAAATTCAATATAAACATAAGGAAAATGCTAGGGAGACCAATTTGGGATACCAACTTGTGTACCAACTCTCTAATAGAGCGTGGGACCCATTGTATTGGTGGGCTCCACCTCTATTAGAGAGTTGGTACATAAGTTGGTATCCCAAGTTGGTCTCCCTAGCATGACCCTAAACATAAAGGAGGAGAAGAGGGGGGTGTGGTTGATTAAAAGACTGTTTAGGGATAAAAAAAGTTCAGTGAATTTAATCAAAATATAATAACTTAAAGGATTTTTTTATATAGATTACTATAATCAGGATTTGTTCGTTTTAGATTTTAAAAGATTTTATAAAAATAGAAAGAACTGCATGAATTTATATCATAGGATTTATATCAGAGCCGGCCCTGGCCCAGGGCTACTAGGGCCACAGCCCGGGGCCCAAAATACAATGGGGCACAAATTTTTCTTAGTCTATATATATCTGAAAAAGGAAAAATAAAATAAAAATAAAAAAAGAGAAGAAATTAAACAGACGCTCAACATTAGAGATTACCTTATTTCCATCTTCAACATTTAAGTAAATGTCTTTGTCCTTTTACTTTTATTTATTTTTATATTACTCCATTTACTTAAGTTTACAATGTAAATAAGGAAGTACCCCCCATTTGGATTCAAATAAAAATACTAGAAAATCAAATTCCCACCAAATCAAAATATGAAAATTCGGTTTTAGTGCAAAATACGATTTAGGCTAAAAATGATGGCTCATTAAGTCAATATATACTTCATACTAAAATCCCATAAAATCAAGTTTTCTTATTTGATGTGAGAGGAACAAAAGCTGCCAAAAATTATCTTGAGAAAATGATTATTCCGAAAAACTATTTTTTATACTTAGTCAATATTGCACCTCCGCTAAAAAATTTATGGGTCCGCCAGTGACTATTGGGCAAAATCAAAGTGATTGATTCTTCAATCTGTGGGTTTCAACCAGCAGTCAAAGCCAAAGTAAACAAATACTTTTAAAAAGGAACTGGTATTTCTTCTATCTCTTTTTTGGTCGAAATGGTATTTCTTCTATGGGTCTTGGCCATCTTGAAGAGAGCACAATTGAATGAAGGTGGTACTACTTGAAATTTTGCAATTTGGATTTTTGAAGAGGTATCAAAACTTTCGTTTGTTTGTTTTTTTTCTCATTCTTTTCCTTTTGAGTTGGTTTGGTTGAGTGCCTTTTGTTTTTGGCTCAGCAATTTTACTCACACACTATCTTCTTCATATTAATAAATTAACCATCATATTCTGTCAATATGTTTTGTTAGTTTTCTTAATTTTTTTTATATTTTAAGTTGATTTGAAAGTTTTTTTAAATTTTATATGAGCATTGAATGTTTAGAGGATGAGAATTGAATGTTAAGTTTAGTTTAGTTTTATGTGATTATATTTGAAGGGAAAAATATGCACAAAACCTAGATGTTATATTGTTCTTTGTTTATTAGTTAAATTATTAGAGTTGAACATTTCATGCTTGAGTGTGATTGATCATATTTTAGTTTCTTTATTGCTATTGCCTCTAACTTGTTGCGGTGATTGTTTAGATTTTTATTGTCATTAGTTCTATTTAATATAAAATTTAAAACTCTGGAAATCTTAAAAAGACAAAAAAGAAAAATAAGACATACGTCAAAGTCTAAAAAGGATCTTTAGAAAAATATTTTCTTAAAAAAATCAATGCTTAGTTTATTTTTTTTAAAAAACTACAGTTTCAGTTATTAATGTGTGAACATGGGCACACTTTAGATTTTCGCCCTAGGCCCTTGAGAGCTCAGGACCGGCTCTGATTTATATATATCTAGGCCTTCAAGGATGACAATTCAAAGTTACAACAGTGCATTCCCATAAACGACAACCAAAATAAATAAAACAAACATTCGAAGTTAGAAGTTAAATCGCTCATATACAACTTTAATTTATATTTTATACAATCAGATGGTGCAAACTTTTCTCACTAGTTCCTTTTGCCTTAATTTTTAGCATTTTCCTCCGGTAAATTTTTCTGATGTGGATAAATCAAAATCATCAAACAGTAATCACGGTTAAAGAGGTACTAAGGGTTTTTTTGTAACTGGCTCATATTGTATCATAATTGATGCAATTTCTATGTTCTTGTTAGGTTTGGTTTCCGTTCGTTTTCAGCTCCGAAAATGATAGCAGTGAGAGGGGAGCTGCTAATAGATCTCAACTTGAGATGTAGTGTGGCGAGCTACTTAGGTGTCATTCTATTTAAGATCCTATCTAAATGGAACTTGATTTTCAGTAGCTAATTGAGTGCAACACAACAGTAGGGACTAATGGTGCAACACAACACCTAATTGAGTGACCAAAATATAACTCCGAGTATAGTTGAGGGATCATTGCTACAAATAATCTTAATTAAAAAGTCACATTTGCCCATCAATAATCTAAGAGATGCTTGCCACATCATCATTTTAAACAGAAAAAGTAACAAACTTGACGGTAGGACTAACGGTGCAACAAAACACCTAATTGAGTGACCTATGCAACTAATATTTGAGTTGAGTAACCAAAGTGTAACTTGGGGTATAGTTGAGGGACCATTGCTGCGAATAATCCATATATATATGAATATTTAACAGGTATAGCCGCGCGGCTATACTTTTAAAATATTTGTATATATTCAAAGAGTTGTTATTTCCTTCGGCTTTTAAAATACTTTTTAGGGTAATCTGTTGAATTGCCCCCTAAACTTGTACATAACTCTCAATTTACCCCTTGATTTTTTTTTTTAGCGAATTAAGGGCTCGAATTAAATTTTATTATCAATGTTCCCCCACCGTCAAAATTCGAACATTTCATCCATTAATCCGTCTATTTGACTCAAATTGACTCTCTTTTGAGGGTTATTTTGGTCATTTAGCGCCTTCTTTTTGGAAAAAATTTGAAGAAAAAGAGGAAAATTGAAAAAACAAAGAAAAAAAGAAAAAAGAATCTAAAAGCCCAACCCCCACCCCTCTCGATTTCTTTCTCCCCTCAATTCTCCCATGATCACCCCTTACCCCTACCACCCCTCCCCTACAAACCAAGAAATCCCAGCCAGCAACAACAAACCCAGCAATGTCAAACCCAACCCCACCTTCGATTCTTCCAGGCTCAACCACATCTACAACCACCGCAATCTCCGACGGCTCCGCCTAATCCCAAGCTCCGATCGCCAACCCAACCTTCCACGCCTTCATCAACCACATCTCGGAAAATCTCTACAACGGCCTCTCCGAGTGCCGCTCCTGGTTGGAGCTCTTCGACCGCTTTGCCTTTGCTAAGCCCCGATCGCCACCCTTCTCTTTCGTTTCGACTGTTAATCTATACCCAAGCCCTAGGTAGGTGGCGGTATTATCCTTGAAGCATAATTTTGGAGATCATTTGTGAGGGTTGGGTTTGGTTGGCGAGATGGGTTCATATGGAAAACTTGCAAAGAGGGCTGTGGAGACTGAGATGCCGATCATGGTTTAGGTATTTAGGCAAAAGCTCCAACTGGGTTTTTTTTGTAATTCTTTGAGCTAAATCTGCTTTATCTCCAAATGTTGGGTCTTCTTCTTTGGGTGTGAATTGTTTGTTGTGTAGTTCCAAAGTATATGTTTTGGTGAAAATGGTAGTTGTTTTTGCAGATAATTTTGGAGATAAATGGCGATTTCTTGTGAATTGGGGATCTCTGCAATATTGAGCTCTTGCCCCCTTTTTTTTTTTTTTTTTTTTTTTTTTGGGTGTAATTCAATCTACGCTGAATGACCAAAATAACCCTAAAAAAGAGTCAATGTGAGTCAAATGGATGGATTAATGGATGAAATGTTCGAATTTTGACGGTGGGGGAATATTGATAATAAATTTTAATTCGAGCCCTTAATTCGCAAAAAAAAAAAAGTCAGCGGGTAAATTAAGAGTTATGTACAAGTTCAGGGGGCAATTCAGCAGATTACCCTACTTTTTATAGGGCTCCTTTATTGCGATGATAATGGAAAGTTTCGGATGGATCATGAAGCGATTTCAATGCTCCAGCTTGTTAAGGAACTTATCGGTATATTAGTATATGCTCCTCGTATAATTATGATAATTTTCATTATCCATTGTATTGGTTTTGTAACCAATAAAGAGTATAGATATTAGTATCGGCTATACTCTTTTCTTTTAATTTAAAGAGTATAGATATACGAATATTTAACAGGTATAGCCGGGCGGCGTTACTTATTTTTAAAAAAAATTAAAATGTATAGCCGCTCGGCTATACTATTTTAAAAAAATTAGAAAGTATAGCCGGGCGGCTGTACGCTTTAAATTTTAAAAACAGTATAGCCGTTCGGCTATACGTTTAAAATATTCGTATATATTTAACGAGTATAGCCGCGCGGCTATACCGTTAAAATATTCGAATACATTTAAAAAGTTGTCTAGGGCTATACAACATGTTCACTGCCAGATCCGCCTAGGGCTATACGACACGTTCACTGCGACGATAATGGAAAGTGAGAGTAAATAAGAGGTCTAGAAATACTTTTTATAGCCGGTTGAAATTTAGAACATATACTAATAAGAAATAGGGAGGTATCTAAAATTAAATGTTGATAATTAATGTAATCACACATGAATGTGAAGAAAAGAAAAGAAAAAGAAATACTTATGAAGCACTCCACTCCTTTAACTCAAATTTTGGCTATTTACATGACATGAAAAATAAAGCTTATTATTATCTCGTCACCATACATCCAGGACCAGGACTGCAGAAGCCAAGCCAAGTGTCGCAGTGATTACGTACATTTACAGCCGTGGTCAATTTGGTGTTACCATGTCCACACGGCAAGGGTAAAACACTAAATTGGTTGAAAGTCGAGCTATTAGGCATCAGCTATATCACGATGGAACCTTTGCTTAAACTCAATGAGAAAGGTTCGGATTTCCATTGGGGCAAGTTCCACCACCAGTTTTGCAGGATCAACCCTTCCACCCCTCACAACCTTTGCGTCTTCTGCAGAGCCTTCTTCCACTTTCCAAACCAGTCTCTTTTTCTCCATTTCTGCTCTTTCTTGATTTGCCGATAAGTTCATCTCTGTAACTTCGCCAATCTGTAGCCAAAAACAACAATATAATAAGAAAAGATTATATGGGGATATCAACCTCTTTCTTGATTTCATAGCTCATTTTTCTACCTTCTTCCTTGGGAAGAGCTGCTTCAGCTCTACATTCGCCATTACAGAAAGATCCTTGTCCTCTCCAATCTTAGCACCATTTGAACAAGAATAACAACAGTAAATAAAATATGTGGACGATCGATATTTCAGACTCATCAAAGTGAAGATGCTGACTCTGAGTATTTTATAAATAAATAAGGTACTGGGAGCAGAAATAGGTAGTTGAGTAGAACGAGTGAGAAATTAGAACCTCATATAAATGTGCTAATCGAAGGAGAACTTTTCCATCATCAAGCTCCTATGCAAATTAAACAAAAAGGATATCACAAGTCTGTATTTTTATACGACCGTTATGATTCGGGGTCAATATTCTAGGAAAGGAAAATTGGACTGTTAATTTAAGGAAAAATAATAATGAAACGACTGGAAAGAAAATGATATCCTTGATAAGCCCCAATTACCTGAAGAGTTATAAGAGCAACATTATCAGGTAAACTGTACGAGGAACCAACCCCTGAGAAAGTGGTTACATGAGAATTCTTCCAGTCATCTCCATCCTACAGAAAGGGAGTCACTATTTAATGAGCAGCTCACATGACTCAAACAGATGTGCTCAAATGTCTATATTTTATTACTATAATTTTTTTTGCTTTGAATTTCTTATTTTCACCTGTTCAGCAAAGGCTAATAGAAGAGGGGAATATATCTCCTGACCAAAAGAACGACGCCACTTAGCACCATCTCCCATGGGGTCAATTCTGAAATAAAACTTTCCTTGGATCTGAAAAGATTGACAAGAGGCAGACACCAAAAGTTAGGCAACCTAAAAATTTTCGGATACGATAGCAAACCAAAACTCCAGATTTGGTCTATAAGAAAAAGAAATTGCTAATTGCCACAGAGTAGTAGCATTAACATGTACTTACTCTTAGTCCAGTGCAATCGTTGAGAACACAGACTGTTTCATTTAAAGCTTCGGCAACACCTCTTGAATCATCAAGCAGTACTCTCCTGTATGGTATGAAAGACCAAAAATAACTCCAACAATGACTTTAATTTGTACACTTCGTAAAATAGTTAAAGTCAAGTATTTCAATAAGAACATGCCTGTGGAGCATCAAGTCTATCTGTCCATCCACTGTGCTGGATCCTCCTATAGATCGATCCACCAAAACTGAAAATTCTGCCCTGTTATCTTGCATGTAAATCCCAAGATTAATCTGAAATGACAACATAGAAAAATACGTGAAGCTAATGAACAAATGCAGCATGGACCCATACAATGACTACAAGATGACTACAGACCCTACACTTGCATACAGAAAAATATTGAGTTAGAAAATCTCGAGGAGATGTTTTTTTTTCTTTAAAAAAAGATATACTGGAAGCAGACCTATCATGTCCAGCACTCATGATATTCTGCTTATTTCAGCCACATGCACAACACTGTTTAAATCCAAGTAAAACTTTAGCTCAGTTTGTTTAAATCCAACTGAAATATCCACCAGGAGAACACAGTGGACAGAGTAAGTTATGGTAAAATTGAGAGCTTTAAATTATTAAAGAAAATAAATATAATTAAAGAAAATTCAAATAAAATTGAAATTACTTTGAGGCAGAAGAAAAATAAACATACTGGATAATAATTTCCCGCAATAGGTTGGTGCACTTTCAGGTCCCAATCTGTTCTATAGTCGCGAATCTGCAAAAGAGATGGATCCTTGGATAATTTTATGCCAACAATGATAAGAAACAGGTATCAGCCCCTAGAAGTCAAAACAACATATGGAAAGACAGTTTTGATTAACTCTGTAGGAAACATATATCTAAGTACATGAAGGCATTACGAAAGCTTACTAAAAGTATAAACTACCTGCTAATTAAAATCTTGAGCATCAAAATGAAATCTAAACTAACTAAATATAATATTGTAAGAGCAAGTAATTAATGTACCCTTTTGATAAAATCACGCCCATTTGAATCAGTGTAGAAAGTTTTGTTGGTAGCCATGGTAGTGGCTATTTGGGTTACAACTTCTTTGCCAGTTCCATCATCAATAGGTATAGGCCCAACCTGATATTGCAGATAGTGTCAATGAATAGGCCTAATAATGATCTTTAGTTTTGATTTAAACTTTGAAAGCTTACAATAAACTCGACTTCAACATGCTCCTTCTCCTTGTGAAGTCTCGTGATCTGCATACACATTCAACGAAACATTACTGGCAAAGAACACCAAGTCACTATTCAGCATAGGTCTTTAGCTTTAACTCTAAAATCCTGAACAAAAATATCCAACAATGAGACTGGATTTACTTCAGATCCATAATGTTCAAGTCTTGACTTGAACAGAGTGTAGCAAAATGATCTGATCAAGAAAATAATATGGTTAATAACATATTTTGCTTCACATTTCCCTGTAGCTACCAGAGGTAGTGCAAAATAAAAATTGATAACACATGTCACAGTTTCTTATTTTAATTGAAAAAGGAGCTTTAATTGATAATATTCTGAATTCTAATTTAAACATGGAAGCAATTCGTTCTAATTGCATTTTATTCAGATTCAGAAGTAGTTTTTTATTGTTAATTTTGGTTACAGATTTTCAACTATTTTAACATATGATAATGATGCTCATGTTGCCATAACAAAACAAAGAGAGAAAACATATACATAGATAGCAAGTACTTGATAAGCAAGGCACCTGATATATCCATGAATTAATATGTTGATGTACTTCATCTATTATTGGTCCACGCATAACAGTAAAAGAAGCCTGAAATATTGAGCAACAGTTGTTAATCAACAATGGTCAAACTTATGCCTGAATAAAAACTATATGTCATAAGGTATAAATACACACCTTTTCTCCAGGATTTATGAGAAACGTACCATTTGGACGGAAAACATATGCCCCAGAATTCTAGAAAAAAATAAAAGAATAACCAAAGGTTTTATATGGAAACAAATTGAATACACAAAAAAGAGATAAGATAATTGCCAGAGTACAAACTTCTATCAGTATGCATATACCTGAGGAATCAGAGGAGCTTCATCGCTACTGCCATTATATGCAGTATAAAAACTGTAAGACTGCTCGACCAATTCTTCAACCTTCAAAATTAATGAATAATTGAGTTAGCTACAACAATTTTTCGTTTCTCTTTTCCTTTGCCCTTTTGGCAGTTGGAGTAAGAAGCTATTACAATGTTAAAAACCTGATAGTTCATCACAGCAAAGAAAACAGAGAGGTAAAAAGGAAATAATGGTAGAGAAGGAAGTGAATTCATCAGATAGACAGTAACTAAGCAACTCTTAGGTGTATTTATGTACCAAGCTTCTTCTATTGACATAGTTGGTCATTTTGCCTTGATCTGTGGAAAAAGTAAGTTTCACATTTCCTTGACCAACTTCAACAGTGGACTTTTCCCTACTTTGAAATGTGTATACAGATGATCTGGTGGAACAAGCACCTATAACCAAAAGAGAAATGATCAATATGAAAAACTTAGATTGCTAGCTTCAAGAGTAGATTCAATGAATGCCATTATAAGAGTGGACCTGCTCCTTTGGCATTTGAGATAGTGTATGTGCTGAAACCAAGTGGCGGTACAGATACTGTAAATGCAAGCCAATAATTTGGTGTGTTTGTTGGAGTTCGACCCAAGTATGCCTTAACATAGTAGTTCCTTAAGCCCACATGGGCATCATCCAGTGGAAGAAGCTGTGATTCAATTTCTCTTCCCTCAGAGTCTTGAACAGTGACATCTTCATTGATAACCTACATTATTAACAGGAAATTACGGGGTGCATCACTGATTATCAAATTTGCATTCGCATGGGTTTGTTTCCATAATCAATATACAGTGGCCATTTGCGTAATTTTTGGTCTCAAAATACACTGTCTTTACCAAACCCTGGTTAACATATTAATTAAATCTAAGCACCTGCAAGGAATTTCTTCCTCATGCTTATGTTTATTTATATATTTATTATTTTGGATAAACAAAAAGGAAGCACTAAGACCAGAACTGAAATGAAGTGCTCACAGGAATTCGAATTACATCATTCCTCTTCCATCCTAGAGAATTGTACACCACGACAATCTATAGATGAGAAAACACCATCAGAAAATATATTCCACTGGTGGAATATAAAGTCATAGTTAATAGTTAATACGATCAAGAGCATAACATTAGATACTTTAATTTCCTTACCAATTGTTTCCCTTGAGACAAATTCACTTCTGCTGCAGGGCAGTAGCTTATATTCAGAAGTGCGCACTGGAGAATCAATGAAAAAATAAATAAATGTAAAAGAAAAGATGATACACAGGTCTTCTTCTTAGCTTGAGTTTGAAACTTGTGATGGAAAACCAAAACATTCTACTTAACTTAATTACTTAAGTGATCAAAATCCTTCTAGCTGGCATAAATGCCATAATCAGACTAATTAAAATCCGCTTTACTACTACCTTATACAAGTTCAACATCCAAATTATCAAAACCAGAAATTGCAGGTCATGTAATATGATATAAAAGCATACAAGCTTAAGGGTTTGTGAATTGCCTGTTGAAACTCTGTAGTTGGGTTTCCAGGTCCAGTGTATGAAGCAGACTCAACCAAGTGCGCAAGTGATGTTGCAACTAGTTGCTCAGCCTGCACACAGATAATGAACAAGTGAATGAAATTTAAGTTAAACAGGTTAGGATTGAAAAAGAACATTGATGATAAAACTAATCCACACCTCTGTGTAGCCTATCGACAATCTTTTTGCATAATCATTGGCAACATGTTGCTTCTCTGTACCAGTGACTGCATCATGATGTTGAGCGATTGCTAAGGCATCAGCCAATGAGTCTGTGTTCGGCCCTGAATTAGTCCTTCCTTTTAAAAATTCTAGTTGCCTTGCAGCCTTATTATCCAAGAGAAACATACAGATATGACAATAGAAAATCTGTCATTAAACTGGAAACACTAATTCATGATACGGACAGCAAAGTTACAGGATGATACCAAATAATAGCCGCTCATTGTTCTAACATAGTGTTTCAAAGCTGGTCTACTTGTGAAATACCCTGTCCAGTAAGCATTAGTACGATCTGCATAACTGGTATGGTGCATGCTTCAGTTTCTACAGTAAGGTTAACACATCAAAAGAAAGATTATAAAACACAAGAAAAACTCACGGAAAGAAATCATCAGTCTTGATTGGCCACGATTCATTTGTAGCATACTTTGCATCAGTATATATGGATGGAGTAGAATACAGAGCATTAACACGTCCATCCTAAGAAGCATCCAACCAAAAACCAATTAAAGCTTAGAATAACAACATAAAATAATCAAGGATTTGCCCTCTCAGAACACAAGGACAGCTGTCAAACTATCATCATTACCAGTGACTGATGATATATCCTAAAGGCATGAAAGGTATGAGACTATAAGAATTTCATAAAGGAAAACGCTAGGCTTACCAGCTCAAAATCAAGCCAATATTAATCGATTATTACCTTGTTGACATAATGAATGAGCTTGTCCATTTGACGGAACCATGTGTGTGCATACTGATACTTAAAATCTGTTCCCATGGTCCACATTATATGATCTGTCCGAGTTATGTTAGCCTGAGAATAAATAGTTGCTGTCAGACACTAAAACAAGGCCCTATAATAAAAGAACAGAGAAAAAAAACAATTGAGTGAAGACAACCAGGTACTTTACCTGTGATACTGCTGCAGCAACAAAGTCGTTAACACGGTCTTGAACATTGTAATCAAACAAAGTGATGTCATCCTTCAAAAGAATAGGAATTAAAGTTTAATAATTCAAAGAAGTAAATACTTAATAAACCAAAGGAAATTTAACAACTTGTTTATGAATCATGATGTTACCTGAACAATTGGCGAATTATCATTAACTTCAAAATAGAAACCAGAAGGAGGCTCGTAATCCTTAGGGAATGCACCAGAAAAAATCTGCAACCATTTAGAAGAAAAACACTACTAGTCAGACCCAAAGTTGCCTCTAAATACCTCCATACTTTTTAACTCTATAAAAGTCTTTAAAAGTTAGAATTGGATACACCCCCCTAAGAATACTAAATGTAACATAGTGACTAAAAGGAACCATATCCAACATGATATACACAACCTCAGAATCCCAGATGTAAAAAATGCTATATAAAACAAAAAGCCTTTGTTTTTCACCTGAGCAGATGAACCAAGGCTCTTCGAACCTTGCCAAACAAATTCAAGGCTCTTGTCATTTTTACGCTTTTCCCTGTCCTGGTAATCTATTCGACCAAAGAAAAGTGAGTCAAACCCAACCTGCATCAATACCAAAACGTTGTCCCAGGTGTATAAGTAATTATTTGTGGTAAAATGCTCCCCGGCCTTAATTTGAGTCTGGTCTACTCTTGTGCATAGAAAAAGGAAAGGCTAAAGCCAAGACATGCTTACTTCTGCTCCCAACAAGTAAGCCTGGACTGCTGAATGTCCAAAGGGGTCAATTTGCCAACCAATTCTTGGAGTCACATCAAATTCCTTTTTAATAAACCGATGCCCAAGAGTCGTCTGATCAATTATATCAATGTAATGCGTTGCTGCCTCATCATGCATACACATCCCCCCATTTCTGAAGCAACGAAAAAAGACAAAAGCATTAATACCAAAAGAAAATGAAGAGAAAAATAGCATTTTAGGTTACATTACATGAATTCCAATTGACCCGAGCTGACTAGCTGCTTGACTATACTCTGGACGGCCTCACTCTGATCTCTCCACCAGCGCTGGAAGAATGCCTGCATTGATTATCAAGGCAGACGTTACAGAGGTTATGAGGTGGTACCAGTACCAAACCAAGTGCCAACCATCATGCAATGCATGGGATTTGGAAAGAAGAAGATATGTGAGTGTGAGATGAGTCAGATGCGCATGATGGTGGCAGTGTCATAAATCAACAGTTTATCTGGTAAATGGCAAAGAAATAGAGCATGGAATTAATGAATCGGGTAGAATTGGATGGGAGGTACAATTACAAATCACAAATTACAAATTACAAATTACAATTTTCAAGCAGAAGCAGGAAGTAAAGCAAGGGTAAGAGGCTGGCTTGCCTGTTCAACATAAATAAATTTTCGATTCTTGTCAGCCAGCAGAGCGGGAACTAAAGAATCCAACACATTTTGCACGCAAGCCCCCTAAGCAATATCCATTGAATGGAAACCGTAAAATTGAACTCATACGTGAAGAAGAAGAAGAAGAAGAAGTAGAAACTAGAAAGGGAGAAATTAAGAGAGAGAGAGAGAGAGAGAGAGCAGACCTGGATGGAATTGTTGGAGCCAACATAATACTGATCAACGGTCTTTAACCAGCCAACGTCGTCGTGGGTGTGAGGGACCAAATGGACATTAATTTTTCCGGGGACTATCCCTTGAGAAGTGTTATATACCATAAACTTGGAATCGGCGACCAGAAATCCGACCAAGATAATAAGCAAGCAGCAAAAGACTAACCGAATCGCCATTAGAATTAATTAGCAGAGCTGCAGAGCTCTTTCCCTTTGAATTGATAAAGGTCCTGTCCGATCAGCTGCTCAACAACCAACAAGAGTAATTAATTTCCAGAAACAGCAATTCGCTTGGCTTCAGAGAGTGAAGCTTGCATGGATGGATTATGCTTTGCTATACACAAGTGTCGTCGCGCACAGTGTGACACCACCGAAGAGAGAAGAGAGAAGGAAAACAACAAGAAGAAGAAGGTCACTTACTCAACTCAACCTGCTATTTCTTTCTACTGTTTCTTTTTTGTTTTTTTTTTTCTGCGTCTGACTTTTTTAGATTAGAGAAATATTTGAGTGTACTCTACAGTCTACTCTTCGCTTCGGTGGGTGGTTTCCTTTTTGTATCATTCACCAAACTCTTAACTTTAGACTTACGATTCTATTTGAATTTATCTTTTAATGCTCGACTGTAAACCATTTTTATTTTTCTTTGGGGTAAACTTGGGATAATAGCATCTTTCAACTTGGTAGTTTATAACATCTTTCAGCTTATTAATTATTGCTTTCATGTGATTTCGACCCATTGGATTGGGGATTTTGCTTCCTAAAGCTTGGTAGGAATGGGGTTGCATCACTTCACATATTTGGGACCAGACCAGAGGATCAGTGCGAATGGTACGCCGAGAAAGGTAACCAGCTTTCTAACCTTGTTCTATTCAACTCAGTGAATGTCTTCTATTCAAAGTTATTCAAAGTCCGTTGCTTTGATTGAATTACCAATTTATGCTTACTGGAGGGAAGACCGCGTACCAACCAATACAATTTCACTGTTTCGCATCCTTGGATCTTGCAATTTATTTATTTTTTTCTCTGAGATGGATAGCTACAACAAACATTTGCGGAAATCTTATCTACAACCACCACCGAGTGTCTCATGAAATAAAACAATTGACGGCCCAGCCCAATAACCCAATTCCCGTGCAAATTGTGGAACACGAGGGAAAGGCCCAAATCTTCATTTTCTTCAGGAACCATACTCATGGAGGTAATCAAAGTCAATAAGGAAAGTGCGTATTTCCATTGGGGCAAGTTCCACCAGCAGTTTTGCAGGGTCAACGGGTCCACCCCTCACCACCTTGGGATCTTTGGCAGCAGAGCCTTCTACTTTCCAAACCAACCTCCTCTTCTCCATTTCGGATCTTTCTTGATTGGCAGACAAACTCATCTCTGTCACTTTGCTGATCTGAAAACAATAAGTAAATCATTCATTAGCAGGAGAGAAGCATTCAGCAATAGCAGCAATCATTCACTCAATTGCTTTGCTTTTACCTTCTTCCTCGGAAACAACTTCTTTAGTTCCACATTTGCCAATACAGAATAGTCCTTGTCTTCTCCAGTCTTCACATGTATATATCAAACAAACAGCCACAAAAATATTATGGTCTTTTGAATTTCTAACCAGCGGTGATGTGAAAACATAGAGAGTGAAGCAGGACAGAAAAGAATAAGAGAGAAAGTGAGACCTCATACAGATGAGCCAACCGGAGGAGTACTTTACCATTTTCAAGTTCCTGCAATGTTCAGAAAAGGAACAAACCGGATTTTAATATGGACAACCAACATCAGAAATATGCTCAGGATGCATTCCCTGAAATACCTGGAGGGTTATAACAGCAATGTTGTTTGGTAAAGCATAGGAAGGATCAATTCCAGAAAAAGTCGATGCATGAGAATTCATCCAATCATTTTCATCCTGCAAAAAGAAATTTCACCATTTGAGCATCATGCCACGATAGCACTTGATCAACTTCAAGCATTTTCTCACCTGTTCCGTGAAGGCCAAAAGAAGCGGAGAATTTATCTCTTGGCCAGCTGTGCGACGCCAGTTGGCACCTTCTCCAACATTATCGATTCTCACATAAAACTTCCCTTGGATCTGCAAAATGGTATTTGACCAACGAGATTTCTACATCATGTTATACTGAAGAAAATCGTTGAATGGCTAATGGAAAATGAACAGAAGAATAAGCTCTCAATTCAATCTGTTAAAAAAAAAAGAAAAAAAGACCCATCCTTTTGAATGTCAACGTTTCTCAAGCTGCTGGAGAAATAAAAATTAAAAAAAAAACTTTAATTCTATACTATGATAAATATGCTTGAGGATATAGCTCAACGAGGTATGCTTACTGTTAAACCTTCACACTTGTCAAGGATGCAAACTGTTTCATTCAGTACCTCACCAACACCCCTAGAATCATCATGAAACAGCCTCCTATAAAACAACAGAAGAGAGTTCAAAACAATGCAAGAAATCCTAAATATGCAAGTAATATGCATTACAGTAGAATATAAAAAAAAGCATAATAATTATTTGTTCAAACAGAAAGCAAACAAAGACAATGGAAACCTGTGGAGCATCAGCTCTATCTGGCCATCTACTAAGCTAGATCCTCCGATCGAACGATCAACCAAGACTGAAAGTTCAGTACTGCTATCTTGCACATAAATTCCAAGATTAATCTGGAAAGGGGAAAAAAGTTTAAAAGGTGAAGAGAATATCAGATTCAATTAGTCAAATGGGGTTAACATAAATGAGAAAGGACTGGGCATGGAATGGATTGGCTTGCATTAAAGGTCTAATCCTACCCAACATCTTTGGTTTGTATAAAATCCAACCTGAAGCAACCCTATTATTACTTGAGCCAACCCAAACCGTCTATCATGGGGTTGGACTGGGTTAGCAATTGATTTACCACTTCGAGTTCAAAAGAAAATTTTAACAATTGTATAATTAACAGGCCATAGAAAGCTTTTCGTTAATTGAGGGCATATAGAGCAGAAATCCTCTCAGGGTTATGCATACTTACAAGAGACTTATATGGAATCATAATAAAAATAGATCAACAAGGTTGAGTGTGTCACACAAGGAAACTTACAGGGTAATAGTTTCCTGCTATTGGTTGGTTCACTTGTAGGTCCCAATCTGTCCTGAAATCTCGAATCTGCCAGTCATTTGAAAAACCAAATAAGTTACCATGAAACGCTAATTAATCCAAACAAATTTATGCACAACATTTCCTTGTATGTATCTTCGAAAATATCCATATTGAGTTCTTCATCCATTAAATTTTTTAGCGACATTGACCAGTTAAGCATTATTTGTGGCAATATCAATACAGGATGTTCACTTTCACCATGATAAATGATGCAACTAAAACTTCCAAGACCATAGTATACCAAACAATAATAGGTAACAAGTATCAAAATACCCGTTTAATGAATACCCGTTTAATGAAGTCCCGACCATTAGAATCCGTGTAGAATGTCTTATTGGTCTTCATGGCTGTTGTAATTTGAGTTGTGATTTCCTTCCCAATCCCATCATCCACAGGTATAGGCCCAATCTAAAGTGACGATCATAAAAAGTTAAAAAGACAAGTTCTACAGTGGCATCTTTGGTATATAAGAACCACGACAGGAAAACTTGATCATCTATTAACTAAATCAGTTCAAGAGGGTATGCTTACAGTGAACTCAACTTCAGCATGCTCCTTTCCCTTGTATACCCTTGTAATCTGTGCATGGGTGTGTCATTGGGTTAATATAAAAACTAAGCACAAACGTTCCGGGGCTAGCAAAACCCACATCAACCTGATCCACAAATAGTTACTACCCAGACCAAATTTGAACAACTGTATTTCTTCATTACTCTTGTAAGAGGTGTTGCGTGAACAAGTAAATCACCTGAGATACCCATGGATTGAGTTGTTGATGTACTTCATCTAATACTGGACCGCGCATGACAGTTAGAGGAACCTGGAAAAATGTTACTTTTTTGCTTAACCTCAGTAACTAAGTTCCTCGTAAATCATTAGTGAAGGATTAGCAGCAAAAGATCTTTCTTCATCAATACAAAAAAATTTCAAATGCTAATGTTTTACCTTCTGTTCAGACTTTATGAGAACTGTGCCATTTGGTCGAAAAACATATGCCCCAGAGGCCTTCATAAATAATTAAAATCCCAAAATGATAATCAATCACAAAAACAACGTTTAAACATTTTAAGTACAATGAAAAATCACAAGTTATTTTGTATTTGACTACCTGAGGATCTCTGTCAGTTCCATCATTTCCAGTATAATAACTATATGATTGTTCGACAGATGCCGTAACCTTCCATTACAAATATATCACATAATAAATGTTAGCATTGTTGATACATCAATTAGAAACTCACATTACGTGCAAATTAAGTTCTAGGGACAAAAATATAAAGGAGGGAAATGCCAAAGGGGAAAAAAAGAAAGAAGAAAAAACATATAAATCCCTGTTTTTTATCCACTGTCGAAACTATGTAGTAACCATAATAGTAGAATACATATTGGGAACACATACAAGAACCAGGAAAGAAAACCATATCAATTAAACAGAAAGCTATACTGTGAATCTGAGGCATAAAAAATATAGCATACCAGACTTCTGCTATTAACATAACGAGCAAGTTTTCCTTCATCTGCAGAATAATGCAGCTTTAAACTTCCTTGCCCAACTTCTATGGTCTCATTTGTACTTCCTTCTGACGTGTATACATTGGACATAGTTGAACTACGACCTTTATCTCAAAATTAGAATAATACAACATAAAAGTATTTTGTTAGTGACTGGGAAAGACAAATTACATTTGTTCTAGTTTAGATGAACAATAATTACATATTAAGTGGCATGACTAACCTGTCGGTTTTGCACTTGAGACAATGTAAGAGCTGAAACCAATTGGTGGTACTGTCACTGAAAATGCTAGCCAAAACTTGGGTGGTTCACTTGGGGACTTACCCAAATATGCTCTAACATAGTAACTCCTTAGACTCAAAGAGGCTTTTGATAGAGGTAGAAGCTGAGCTTCGATGTCTCTTCCACTAGAATCCTGAACAGTAACAGCTTCATTGGATACCTGCAACAAATTTGTGTTGCATTAGCCACATACAAGTAACCATCAACTTTCAAATTTGTGTTGCATTAGCCACTTTCAACTTTCAAGTTCACTGTAATTTAATCCATAAAAGGAACAAGGTGCTTTTAGATGACATGGAATCTATCATTTATCAGCTT